>NC_137127.1:26129921-26352421 GCF_949319135.1 Squalius cephalus
GATCGGGCGAAAAACCAGGGACTAGTTCGCAAAAGTAGGTTTTGGACAAAATTCGACATAGCAGAATATTTTCCCTGCCGACATCCAAATCGGAGATAGCCATTTTGTCCGCCTTGAGCCAAGGATTCCAACGATATAGGGCACTTGATCCTGGGACAAACGGTCTAAGAGTTATGAGCAATTTGAACTTTTGGTTGCTGTAGCGCCACCTATGGGCCATTCGGGGTCATACTCTGATAGGTTGTCCCCAAACTGAGGCCTACCATCTGGCCAGGTTTCACGTCTCTAGGCCTTACGGTTTGGCCTGCACGATGCGTTTTACGAATCCTTACAATTACAATAGGGTTTCAGCATGAAATGCTTGAACCCCTAATAAGAATGAGGGCTTTTTGCCAGTTATAGCGCCACCTAAGGTCCGATCTCCATGAAACTCTGCATGCTTCCTCACCATGTTCTGACACATATGCTCATCAATTTTGGTGAAGTTCTGAGTTTTCATTTGGGATTTATTGGCTTTTGAGTGTATTTTGCCACGCCCCTTTTCTAAACGAGCCTGTTACAGCCACCCAAATGCAAAAGTTCAACTTTTTTCGATAATTATTGATCTAGAGAGTCCAGAGAATTGTCCTAGACTGGTTTGGTTCCGATCGGGCGAAAAACCAGGGACTAGTTCGCAAAAGTAGGTTTTGGACAAAATTCGACATAGCAGAATATTTTCCCTGCCGACATCCAAATCGGAGATAGCCATTTTGTCCGCCTTGAGCCAAGGATTCCAACGATATAGGGCACTTGATCCTGGGACAAACGGTCTAAGAGTTATGAGCAATTTTGAACTTTTGGTTGCTGTAGCGCCACCTATGGGCCATTCGGGGTCATACTCTGATAGGTTGTCCCAAACTGAGGCCTACCATCTGGCCAGGTTTCACGTCTCTAGGCCTTACGGTTTGGCCTGCACGATGCGTTTTACGAATCCTTACAATTACAATAGGGTTTCAGCATGAAATGCTTGAACCCCTAATAAGAATGAGGGCTTTTTGCCAGTTATAGCGCCACCTAAGGTCCGATCTCCATGAAACTCTGCATGCTTCCTCACCATGTTCTGACACATATGCTCATCAATTTTGGTGAAGTTCTGAGTTTTCATTTGGGATTTATTGGCTTTTGAGTGTATTTTGCCACGCCCCTTTTCTAAACGAGCCTGTTACAGCCACCCAAATGCAAAAGTTCAACTTTTTTTCGATAATTATTGATCTAGAGAGTCCAGAGAATTGTCCTAGACTGGTTTGGTTCCGATCGGGCGAAAAACCAGGGACTAGTTCGCAAAAGTAGGTTTTGGACAAAATTCGACATAGCAGAATATTTTCCCTGCCGACATCCAAATCGGAGATAGCCATTTTGTCCGCCTTGAGCCAAGGATTCCAACGATATAGGGCACTTGATCCTGGGACAAACGGTCTAAGAGTTATGAGCAATTTTGAACTTTTGGTTGCTGTAGCGCCACCTATGGGCCATTCGGGGTCATACTCTGATAGGTTGTCCCCAAACTGAGGCCTACCATCTGGCAGGTTTCACGTCTCTAGGCCTTACGGTTTGGCCTGCACGATGCGTTTTACGAATCCTTACAATTACAATAGGGTTTCAGCATGAAATGCTTGAACCCCTAATAAGAATGAGGGCTTTTTGCCAGTTATAGCGCCACCTAAGGTCCGATCTCCATGAAACTCTGCATGCTTCCTCACCATGTTCTGACACATATGCTCATCAATTTTGGTGAAGTTCTGAGTTTTCATTTGGGATTTATTGGCTTTTGAGTGTATTTTGCCACGCCCCTTTTCTAAACGAGCCTGTTACAGCCACCCAAATGCAAAAGTTCAACTTTTTTTCGATAATTATTGATCTAGAGAGTCCAGAGAATTGTCCTAGACTGGTTTGGTTCCGATCGGGCGAAAAACCAGGGACTAGTTCGCAAAAGTAGGTTTTGGACAAAATTCGACATAGCAGAATATTTTCCCTGCCGACATCCAAATCGGAGATAGCCATTTTGTCCGCCTTGAGCCAAGGATTCCAACGATATAGGGCACTTGATCCTGGGACAAACGGTCTAAGAGTTATGAGCAATTTTGAACTTTTGGTTGCTGTAGCGCCACCTATGGGCCATTCGGGGTCATACTCTGATAGGTTGTCCCCAAACTGAGGCCTACCATCTGGCCAGGTTTCACGTCTCTAGGCCTTACGGTTTGGCCTGCACGATGCGTTTTACGAATCCTTACAATTACAATAGGGTTTCAGCATGAAATGCTTGAACCCCTAATAAGAATGAGGGCTTTTTGCCAGTTATAGCGCCACCTAAGGTCCGATCTCCATGAAACTCTGCATGCTTCCTCACCATGTTCTGACACATATGCTCATCAATTTTGGTGAAGTTCTGAGTTTTCATTTGGGATTTATTGGCTTTTGAGTGTATTTTGCCACGCCCCTTTTCTAAACGAGCCTGTTACAGCCACCCAAATGCAAAAGTTCAACTTTTTTTCGATAATTATTGATCTAGAGAGTCCAGAGAATTGTCCTAGACTGGTTTGGTTCCGATCGGGCGAAAAACCAGGGACTAGTTCGCAAAAGTAGGTTTTGGACAAAATTCGACATAGCAGAATATTTTCCCTGCCGACATCCAAATCGGAGATAGCCATTTTGTCCGCCTTGAGCCAAGGATTCCAACGATATAGGGCACTTGATCCTGGGACAAACGGTCTAAGAGTTATGAGCAATTTTGAACTTTTGGTTGCTGTAGCGCCACCTATGGGCCATTCGGGGTCATACTCTGATAGGTTGTCCCCAAACTGAGGCCTACCATCTGGCCAGGTTTCACGTCTCTAGGCCTTACGGTTTGGCCTGCACGATGCGTTTTACGAATCCTTACAATTACAATAGGGTTTCAGCATGAAATGCTTGAACCCCTAATAAGAATGAGGGCTTTTTGCCAGTTATAGCGCCACCTAAGGTCCGATCTCCATGAAACTCTGCATGCTTCCTCACCATGTTCTGACACATATGCTCATCAATTTTGGTGAAGTTCTGAGTTTTCATTTGGGATTTATTGGCTTTTGAGTGTATTTTGCCACGCCCCTTTTCTAAACGAGCCTGTTACAGCCACCCAAATGCAAAAGTTCAACTTTTTTTCGATAATTATTGATCTAGAGAGTCCAGAGAATTGTCCTAGACTGGTTTGGTTCCGATCGGGCGAAAAACCAGGGACTAGTTCGCAAAAGTAGGTTTTGGACAAAATTCGACATAGCAGAATATTTTCCCTGCCGACATCCAAATCGGAGATAGCCATTTTGTCCGCCTTGAGCCAAGGATTCCAACGATATAGGGCACTTGATCCTGGGACAAACGGTCTAAGAGTTATGAGCAATTTTGAACTTTTGGTTGCTGTAGCGCCACCTATGGGCCATTCGGGGTCATACTCTGATAGGTTGTCCCCAAACTGAGGCCTACCATCTGGCCAGGTTTCACGTCTCTAGGCCTTACGGTTTGGCCTGCACGATGCGTTTTACGAATCCTTACAATTACAATAGGGTTTCAGCATGAAATGCTTGAACCCCTAATAAGAATGAGGGCTTTTTGCCAGTTATAGCGCCACCTAAGGTCCGATCTCCATGAAACTCTGCATGCTTCCTCACCATGTTCTGACACATATGCTCATCAATTTTGGTGAAGTTCTGAGTTTTCATTTGGGATTTATTGGCTTTTGAGTGTATTTTGCCACGCCCCTTTTCTAAACGAGCCTGTTACAGCCACCCAAATGCAAAAGTTCAACTTTTTTTCGATAATTATTGATCTAGAGAGTCCAGAGAATTGTCCTAGACTGGTTTGGTTCCGATCGGGCGAAAAACCAGGGACTAGTTCGCAAAAGTAGGTTTTGGACAAAATTCGACATAGCAGAATATTTTCCCTGCCGACATCCAAATCGGAGATAGCCATTTTGTCCGCCTTGAGCCAAGGATTCCAACGATATAGGGCACTTGATCCTGGGACAAACGGTCTAAGAGTTATGAGCAATTTTGAACTTTTGGTTGCTGTAGCGCCACCTATGGGCCATTCGGGGTCATACTCTGATAGGTTGTCCCCAAACTGAGGCCTACCATCTGGCCAGGTTTCACGTCTCTAGGCCTTACGGTTTGGCCTGCACGATGCGTTTTACGAATCCTTACAATTACAATAGGGTTTCAGCATGAAATGCTTGAACCCCTAATAAGAATGAGGGCTTTTTGCCAGTTATAGCGCCACCTAAGGTCCGATCTCCATGAAACTCTGCATGCTTCCTCACCATGTTCTGACACATATGCTCATCAATTTTGGTGAAGTTCTGAGTTTTCATTTGGGATTTATTGGCTTTTGAGTGTATTTTGCCACGCCCCTTTTCTAAACGAGCCTGTTACAGCCACCCAAATGCAAAAGTTCAACTTTTTTTCGATAATTATTGATCTAGAGAGTCCAGAGAATTGTCCTAGACTGGTTTGGTTCCGATCGGGCGAAAAACCAGGGACTAGTTCGCAAAAGTAGGTTTTGGACAAAATTCGACATAGCAGAATATTTTCCCTGCCGACATCCAAATCGGAGATAGCCATTTTGTCCGCCTTGAGCCAAGGATTCCAACGATATAGGGCACTTGATCCTGGGACAAACGGTCTAAGAGTTATGAGCAATTTTGAACTTTTGGTTGCTGTAGCGCCACCTATGGGCCATTCGGGGTCATACTCTGATAGGTTGTCCCCAAACTGAGGCCTACCATCTGGCCAGGTTTCACGTCTCTAGGCCTTACGGTTTGGCCTGCACGATGCGTTTTACGAATCCTTACAATTACAATAGGGTTTCAGCATGAAATGCTTGAACCCCTAATAAGAATGAGGGCTTTTTGCCAGTTATAGCGCCACCTAAGGTCCGATCTCCATGAAACTCTGCATGCTTCCTCACCATGTTCTGACACATATGCTCATCAATTTTGGTGAAGTTCTGAGTTTTCATTTGGGATTTATTGGCTTTTGAGTGTATTTTGCCACGCCCCTTTTCTAAACGAGCCTGTTACAGCCACCCAAATGCAAAAGTTCAACTTTTTTTCGATAATTATTGATCTAGAGAGTCCAGAGAATTGTCCTAGACTGGTTTGGTTCCGATCGGGCGAAAAACCAGGGACTAGTTCGCAAAAGTAGGTTTTGGACAAAATTCGACATAGCAGAATATTTTCCCTGCCGACATCCAAATCGGAGATAGCCATTTTGTCCGCCTTGAGCCAAGGATTCCAACGATATAGGGCACTTGATCCTGGGACAAACGGTCTAAGAGTTATGAGCAATTTTGAACTTTTGGTTGCTGTAGCGCCACCTATGGGCCATTCGGGGTCATACTCTGATAGGTTGTCCCCAAACTGAGGCCTACCATCTGGCCAGGTTTCACGTCTCTAGGCCTTACGGTTTGGCCTGCACGATGCGTTTTACGAATCCTTACAATTACAATAGGGTTTCAGCATGAAATGCTTGAACCCCTAATAAGAATGAGGGCTTTTTGCCAGTTATAGCGCCACCTAAGGTCCGATCTCCATGAAACTCTGCATGCTTCCTCACCATGTTCTGACACATATGCTCATCAATTTTGGTGAAGTTCTGAGTTTTCATTTGGGATTTATTGGCTTTTGAGTGTATTTTGCCACGCCCCTTTTCTAAACGAGCCTGTTACAGCCACCCAAATGCAAAAGTTCAACTTTTTTTCGATAATTATTGATCTAGAGAGTCCAGAGAATTGTCCTAGACTGGTTTGGTTCCGATCGGGCGAAAAACCAGGGACTAGTTCGCAAAAGTAGGTTTTGGACAAAATTCGACATAGCAGAATATTTTCCCTGCCGACATCCAAATCGGAGATAGCCATTTTGTCCGCCTTGAGCCAAGGATTCCAACGATATAGGGCACTTGATCCTGGGACAAACGGTCTAAGAGTTATGAGCAATTTTGAACTTTTGGTTGCTGTAGCGCCACCTATGGGCCATTCGGGGTCATACTCTGATAGGTTGTCCCCAAACTGAGGCCTACCATCTGGCCAGGTTTCACGTCTCTAGGCCTTACGGTTTGGCCTGCACGATGCGTTTTACGAATCCTTACAATTACAATAGGGTTTCAGCATGAAATGCTTGAACCCCTAATAAGAATGAGGGCTTTTTGCCAGTTATAGCGCCACCTAAGGTCCGATCTCCATGAAACTCTGCATGCTTCCTCACCATGTTCTGACACATATGCTCATCAATTTTGGTGAAGTTCTGAGTTTTCATTTGGGATTTATTGGCTTTTGAGTGTATTTTGCCACGCCCCTTTTCTAAACGAGCCTGTTACAGCCACCCAAATGCAAAAGTTCAACTTTTTTTCGATAATTATTGATCTAGAGAGTCCAGAGAATTGTCCTAGACTGGTTTGGTTCCGATCGGGCGAAAAACCAGGGACTAGTTCGCAAAAGTAGGTTTTGGACAAAATTCGACATAGCAGAATATTTTCCCTGCCGACATCCAAATCGGAGATAGCCATTTTGTCCGCCTTGAGCCAAGGATTCCAACGATATAGGGCACTTGATCCTGGGACAAACGGTCTAAGAGTTATGAGCAATTTTGAACTTTTGGTTGCTGTAGCGCCACCTATGGGCCATTCGGGGTCATACTCTGATAGGTTGTCCCCAAACTGAGGCCTACCATCTGGCCAGGTTTCACGTCTCTAGGCCTTACGGTTTGGCCTGCACGATGCGTTTTACGAATCCTTACAATTACAATAGGGTTTCAGCATGAAATGCTTGAACCCCTAATAAGAATGAGGGCTTTTTGCCAGTTATAGCGCCACCTAAGGTCCGATCTCCATGAAACTCTGCATGCTTCCTCACCATGTTCTGACACATATGCTCATCAATTTTGGTGAAGTTCTGAGTTTTCATTTGGGATTTATTGGCTTTTGAGTGTATTTTGCCACGCCCCTTTTCTAAACGAGCCTGTTACAGCCACCCAAATGCAAAAGTTCAACTTTTTTTCGATAATTATTGATCTAGAGAGTCCAGAGAATTGTCCTAGACTGGTTTGGTTCCGATCGGGCGAAAAACCAGGGACTAGTTCGCAAAAGTAGGTTTTGGACAAAATTCGACATAGCAGAATATTTTCCCTGCCGACATCCAAATCGGAGATAGCCATTTTGTCCGCCTTGAGCCAAGGATTCCAACGATATAGGGCACTTGATCCTGGGACAAACGGTCTAAGAGTTATGAGCAATTTTGAACTTTTGGTTGCTGTAGCGCCACCTATGGGCCATTCGGGGTCATACTCTGATAGGTTGTCCCCAAACTGAGGCCTACCATCTGGCCAGGTTTCACGTCTCTAGGCCTTACGGTTTGGCCTGCACGATGCGTTTTACGAATCCTTACAATTACAATAGGGTTTCAGCATGAAATGCTTGAACCCCTAATAAGAATGAGGGCTTTTTGCCAGTTATAGCGCCACCTAAGGTCCGATCTCCATGAAACTCTGCATGCTTCCTCACCATGTTCTGACACATATGCTCATCAATTTTGGTGAAGTTCTGAGTTTTCATTTGGGATTTATTGGCTTTTGAGTGTATTTTGCCACGCCCCTTTTCTAAACGAGCCTGTTACAGCCACCCAAATGCAAAAGTTCAACTTTTTTTCGATAATTATTGATCTAGAGAGTCCAGAGAATTGTCCTAGACTGGTTTGGTTCCGATCGGGCGAAAAACCAGGGACTAGTTCGCAAAAGTAGGTTTTGGACAAAATTCGACATAGCAGAATATTTTCCCTGCCGACATCCAAATCGGAGATAGCCATTTTGTCCGCCTTGAGCCAAGGATTCCAACGATATAGGGCACTTGATCCTGGGACAAACGGTCTAAGAGTTATGAGCAATTTTGAACTTTTGGTTGCTGTAGCGCCACCTATGGGCCATTCGGGGTCATACTCTGATAGGTTGTCCCCAAACTGAGGCCTACCATCTGGCCAGGTTTCACGTCTCTAGGCCTTACGGTTTGGCCTGCACGATGCGTTTTACGAATCCTTACAATTACAATAGGGTTTCAGCATGAAATGCTTGAACCCCTAATAAGAATGAGGGCTTTTTGCCAGTTATAGCGCCACCTAAGGTCCGATCTCCATGAAACTCTGCATGCTTCCTCACCATGTTCTGACACATATGCTCATCAATTTTGGTGAAGTTCTGAGTTTTCATTTGGGATTTATTGGCTTTTGAGTGTATTTTGCCACGCCCCTTTTCTAAACGAGCCTGTTACAGCCACCCAAATGCAAAAGTTCAACTTTTTTTCGATAATTATTGATCTAGAGAGTCCAGAGAATTGTCCTAGACTGGTTTGGTTCCGATCGGGCGAAAAACCAGGGACTAGTTCGCAAAAGTAGGTTTTGGACAAAATTCGACATAGCAGAATATTTTCCCTGCCGACATCCAAATCGGAGATAGCCATTTTGTCCGCCTTGAGCCAAGGATTCCAACGATATAGGGCACTTGATCCTGGGACAAACGGTCTAAGAGTTATGAGCAATTTTGAACTTTTGGTTGCTGTAGCGCCACCTATGGGCCATTCGGGGTCATACTCTGATAGGTTGTCCCCAAACTGAGGCCTACCATCTGGCCAGGTTTCACGTCTCTAGGCCTTACGGTTTGGCCTGCACGATGCGTTTTACGAATCCTTACAATTACAATAGGGTTTCAGCATGAAATGCTTGAACCCCTAATAAGAATGAGGGCTTTTTGCCAGTTATAGCGCCACCTAAGGTCCGATCTCCATGAAACTCTGCATGCTTCCTCACCATGTTCTGACACATATGCTCATCAATTTTGGTGAAGTTCTGAGTTTTCATTTGGGATTTATTGGCTTTTGAGTGTATTTTGCCACGCCCCTTTTCTAAACGAGCCTGTTACAGCCACCCAAATGCAAAAGTTCAACTTTTTTTCGATAATTATTGATCTAGAGAGTCCAGAGAATTGTCCTAGACTGGTTTGGTTCCGATCGGGCGAAAAACCAGGGACTAGTTCGCAAAAGTAGGTTTTGGACAAAATTCGACATAGCAGAATATTTTCCCTGCCGACATCCAAATCGGAGATAGCCATTTTGTCCGCCTTGAGCCAAGGATTCCAACGATATAGGGCACTTGATCCTGGGACAAACGGTCTAAGAGTTATGAGCAATTTTGAACTTTTGGTTGCTGTAGCGCCACCTATGGGCCATTCGGGGTCATACTCTGATAGGTTGTCCCCAAACTGAGGCCTACCATCTGGCCAGGTTTCACGTCTCTAGGCCTTACGGTTTGGCCTGCACGATGCGTTTTACGAATCCTTACAATTACAATAGGGTTTCAGCATGAAATGCTTGAACCCCTAATAAGAATGAGGGCTTTTTGCCAGTTATAGCGCCACCTAAGGTCCGATCTCCATGAAACTCTGCATGCTTCCTCACCATGTTCTGACACATATGCTCATCAATTTTGGTGAAGTTCTGAGTTTTCATTTGGGATTTATTGGCTTTTGAGTGTATTTTGCCACGCCCCTTTTCTAAACGAGCCTGTTACAGCCACCCAAATGCAAAAGTTCAACTTTTTTTCGATAATTATTGATCTAGAGAGTCCAGAGAATTGTCCTAGACTGGTTTGGTTCCGATCGGGCGAAAAACCAGGGACTAGTTCGCAAAAGTAGGTTTTGGACAAAATTCGACATAGCAGAATATTTTCCCTGCCGACATCCAAATCGGAGATAGCCATTTTGTCCGCCTTGAGCCAAGGATTCCAACGATATAGGGCACTTGATCCTGGGACAAACGGTCTAAGAGTTATGAGCAATTTTGAACTTTTGGTTGCTGTAGCGCCACCTATGGGCCATTCGGGGTCATACTCTGATAGGTTGTCCCCAAACTGAGGCCTACCATCTGGCCAGGTTTCACGTCTCTAGGCCTTACGGTTTGGCCTGCACGATGCGTTTTACGAATCCTTACAATTACAATAGGGTTTCAGCATGAAATGCTTGAACCCCTAATAAGAATGAGGGCTTTTTGCCAGTTATAGCGCCACCTAAGGTCCGATCTCCATGAAACTCTGCATGCTTCCTCACCATGTTCTGACACATATGCTCATCAATTTTGGTGAAGTTCTGAGTTTTCATTTGGGATTTATTGGCTTTTGAGTGTATTTTGCCACGCCCCTTTTCTAAACGAGCCTGTTACAGCCACCCAAATGCAAAAGTTCAACTTTTTTTCGATAATTATTGATCTAGAGAGTCCAGAGAATTGTCCTAGACTGGTTTGGTTCCGATCGGGCGAAAAACCAGGGACTAGTTCGCAAAAGTAGGTTTTGGACAAAATTCGACATAGCAGAATATTTTCCCTGCCGACATCCAAATCGGAGATAGCCATTTTGTCCGCCTTGAGCCAAGGATTCCAACGATATAGGGCACTTGATCCTGGGACAAACGGTCTAAGAGTTATGAGCAATTTTGAACTTTTGGTTGCTGTAGCGCCACCTATGGGCCATTCGGGGTCATACTCTGATAGGTTGTCCCCAAACTGAGGCCTACCATCTGGCCAGGTTTCACGTCTCTAGGCCTTACGGTTTGGCCTGCACGATGCGTTTTACGAATCCTTACAATTACAATAGGGTTTCAGCATGAAATGCTTGAACCCCTAATAAGAATGAGGGCTTTTTGCCAGTTATAGCGCCACCTAAGGTCCGATCTCCATGAAACTCTGCATGCTTCCTCACCATGTTCTGACACATATGCTCATCAATTTTGGTGAAGTTCTGAGTTTTCATTTGGGATTTATTGGCTTTTGAGTGTATTTTGCCACGCCCCTTTTCTAAACGAGCCTGTTACAGCCACCCAAATGCAAAAGTTCAACTTTTTTTCGATAATTATTGATCTAGAGAGTCCAGAGAATTGTCCTAGACTGGTTTGGTTCCGATCGGGCGAAAAACCAGGGACTAGTTCGCAAAAGTAGGTTTTGGACAAAATTCGACATAGCAGAATATTTTCCCTGCCGACATCCAAATCGGAGATAGCCATTTTGTCCGCCTTGAGCCAAGGATTCCAACGATATAGGGCACTTGATCCTGGGACAAACGGTCTAAGAGTTATGAGCAATTTTGAACTTTTGGTTGCTGTAGCGCCACCTATGGGCCATTCGGGGTCATACTCTGATAGGTTGTCCCCAAACTGAGGCCTACCATCTGGCCAGGTTTCACGTCTCTAGGCCTTACGGTTTGGCCTGCACGATGCGTTTTACGAATCCTTACAATTACAATAGGGTTTCAGCATGAAATGCTTGAACCCCTAATAAGAATGAGGGCTTTTTGCCAGTTATAGCGCCACCTAAGGTCCGATCTCCATGAAACTCTGCATGCTTCCTCACCATGTTCTGACACATATGCTCATCAATTTTGGTGAAGTTCTGAGTTTTCATTTGGGATTTATTGGCTTTTGAGTGTATTTTGCCACGCCCCTTTTCTAAACGAGCCTGTTACAGCCACCCAAATGCAAAAGTTCAACTTTTTTTCGATAATTATTGATCTAGAGAGTCCAGAGAATTGTCCTAGACTGGTTTGGTTCCGATCGGGCGAAAAACCAGGGACTAGTTCGCAAAAGTAGGTTTTGGACAAAATTCGACATAGCAGAATATTTTCCCTGCCGACATCCAAATCGGAGATAGCCATTTTGTCCGCCTTGAGCCAAGGATTCCAACGATATAGGGCACTTGATCCTGGGACAAACGGTCTAAGAGTTATGAGCAATTTTGAACTTTTGGTTGCTGTAGCGCCACCTATGGGCCATTCGGGGTCATACTCTGATAGGTTGTCCCCAAACTGAGGCCTACCATCTGGCCAGGTTTCACGTCTCTAGGCCTTACGGTTTGGCCTGCACGATGCGTTTTACGAATCCTTACAATTACAATAGGGTTTCAGCATGAAATGCTTGAACCCCTAATAAGAATGAGGGCTTTTTGCCAGTTATAGCGCCACCTAAGGTCCGATCTCCATGAAACTCTGCATGCTTCCTCACCATGTTCTGACACATATGCTCATCAATTTTGGTGAAGTTCTGAGTTTTCATTTGGGATTTATTGGCTTTTGAGTGTATTTTGCCACGCCCCTTTTCTAAACGAGCCTGTTACAGCCACCCAAATGCAAAAGTTCAACTTTTTTTCGATAATTATTGATCTAGAGAGTCCAGAGAATTGTCCTAGACTGGTTTGGTTCCGATCGGGCGAAAAACCAGGGACTAGTTCGCAAAAGTAGGTTTTGGACAAAATTCGACATAGCAGAATATTTTCCCTGCCGACATCCAAATCGGAGATAGCCATTTTGTCCGCCTTGAGCCAAGGATTCCAACGATATAGGGCACTTGATCCTGGGACAAACGGTCTAAGAGTTATGAGCAATTTTGAACTTTTGGTTGCTGTAGCGCCACCTATGGGCCATTCGGGGTCATACTCTGATAGGTTGTCCCCAAACTGAGGCCTACCATCTGGCCAGGTTTCACGTCTCTAGGCCTTACGGTTTGGCCTGCACGATGCGTTTTACGAATCCTTACAATTACAATAGGGTTTCAGCATGAAATGCTTGAACCCCTAATAAGAATGAGGGCTTTTTGCCAGTTATAGCGCCACCTAAGGTCCGATCTCCATGAAACTCTGCATGCTTCCTCACCATGTTCTGACACATATGCTCATCAATTTTGGTGAAGTTCTGAGTTTTCATTTGGGATTTATTGGCTTTTGAGTGTATTTTGCCACGCCCCTTTTCTAAACGAGCCTGTTACAGCCACCCAAATGCAAAAGTTCAACTTTTTTTCGATAATTATTGATCTAGAGAGTCCAGAGAATTGTCCTAGACTGGTTTGGTTCCGATCGGGCGAAAAACCAGGGACTAGTTCGCAAAAGTAGGTTTTGGACAAAATTCGACATAGCAGAATATTTTCCCTGCCGACATCCAAATCGGAGATAGCCATTTTGTCCGCCTTGAGCCAAGGATTCCAACGATATAGGGCACTTGATCCTGGGACAAACGGTCTAAGAGTTATGAGCAATTTTGAACTTTTGGTTGCTGTAGCGCCACCTATGGGCCATTCGGGGTCATACTCTGATAGGTTGTCCCCAAACTGAGGCCTACCATCTGGCCAGGTTTCACGTCTCTAGGCCTTACGGTTTGGCCTGCACGATGCGTTTTACGAATCCTTACAATTACAATAGGGTTTCAGCATGAAATGCTTGAACCCCTAATAAGAATGAGGGCTTTTTGCCAGTTATAGCGCCACCTAAGGTCCGATCTCCATGAAACTCTGCATGCTTCCTCACCATGTTCTGACACATATGCTCATCAATTTTGGTGAAGTTCTGAGTTTTCATTTGGGATTTATTGGCTTTTGAGTGTATTTTGCCACGCCCCTTTTCTAAACGAGCCTGTTACAGCCACCCAAATGCAAAAGTTCAACTTTTTTTCGATAATTATTGATCTAGAGAGTCCAGAGAATTGTCCTAGACTGGTTTGGTTCCGATCGGGCGAAAAACCAGGGACTAGTTCGCAAAAGTAGGTTTTGGACAAAATTCGACATAGCAGAATATTTTCCCTGCCGACATCCAAATCGGAGATAGCCATTTTGTCCGCCTTGAGCCAAGGATTCCAACGATATAGGGCACTTGATCCTGGGACAAACGGTCTAAGAGTTATGAGCAATTTTGAACTTTTGGTTGCTGTAGCGCCACCTATGGGCCATTCGGGGTCATACTCTGATAGGTTGTCCCCAAACTGAGGCCTACCATCTGGCCAGGTTTCACGTCTCTAGGCCTTACGGTTTGGCCTGCACGATGCGTTTTACGAATCCTTACAATTACAATAGGGTTTCAGCATGAAATGCTTGAACCCCTAATAAGAATGAGGGCTTTTTGCCAGTTATAGCGCCACCTAAGGTCCGATCTCCATGAAACTCTGCATGCTTCCTCACCATGTTCTGACACATATGCTCATCAATTTTGGTGAAGTTCTGAGTTTTCATTTGGGATTTATTGGCTTTTGAGTGTATTTTGCCACGCCCCTTTTCTAAACGAGCCTGTTACAGCCACCCAAATGCAAAAGTTCAACTTTTTTTCGATAATTATTGATCTAGAGAGTCCAGAGAATTGTCCTAGACTGGTTTGGTTCCGATCGGGCGAAAAACCAGGGACTAGTTCGCAAAAGTAGGTTTTGGACAAAATTCGACATAGCAGAATATTTTCCCTGCCGACATCCAAATCGGAGATAGCCATTTTGTCCGCCTTGAGCCAAGGATTCCAACGATATAGGGCACTTGATCCTGGGACAAACGGTCTAAGAGTTATGAGCAATTTTGAACTTTTGGTTGCTGTAGCGCCACCTATGGGCCATTCGGGGTCATACTCTGATAGGTTGTCCCCAAACTGAGGCCTACCATCTGGCCAGGTTTCACGTCTCTAGGCCTTACGGTTTGGCCTGCACGATGCGTTTTACGAATCCTTACAATTACAATAGGGTTTCAGCATGAAATGCTTGAACCCCTAATAAGAATGAGGGCTTTTTGCCAGTTATAGCGCCACCTAAGGTCCGATCTCCATGAAACTCTGCATGCTTCCTCACCATGTTCTGACACATATGCTCATCAATTTTGGTGAAGTTCTGAGTTTTCATTTGGGATTTATTGGCTTTTGAGTGTATTTTGCCACGCCCCTTTTCTAAACGAGCCTGTTACAGCCACCCAAATGCAAAAGTTCAACTTTTTTTCGATAATTATTGATCTAGAGAGTCCAGAGAATTGTCCTAGACTGGTTTGGTTCCGATCGGGCGAAAAACCAGGGACTAGTTCGCAAAAGTAGGTTTTGGACAAAATTCGACATAGCAGAATATTTTCCCTGCCGACATCCAAATCGGAGATAGCCATTTTGTCCGCCTTGAGCCAAGGATTCCAACGATATAGGGCACTTGATCCTGGGACAAACGGTCTAAGAGTTATGAGCAATTTTGAACTTTTGGTTGCTGTAGCGCCACCTATGGGCCATTCGGGGTCATACTCTGATAGGTTGTCCCCAAACTGAGGCCTACCATCTGGCCAGGTTTCACGTCTCTAGGCCTTACGGTTTGGCCTGCACGATGCGTTTTACGAATCCTTACAATTACAATAGGGTTTCAGCATGAAATGCTTGAACCCCTAATAAGAATGAGGGCTTTTTGCCAGTTATAGCGCCACCTAAGGTCCGATCTCCATGAAACTCTGCATGCTTCCTCACCATGTTCTGACACATATGCTCATCAATTTTGGTGAAGTTCTGAGTTTTCATTTGGGATTTATTGGCTTTTGAGTGTATTTTGCCACGCCCCTTTTCTAAACGAGCCTGTTACAGCCACCCAAATGCAAAAGTTCAACTTTTTTTCGATAATTATTGATCTAGAGAGTCCAGAGAATTGTCCTAGACTGGTTTGGTTCCGATCGGGCGAAAAACCAGGGACTAGTTCGCAAAAGTAGGTTTTGGACAAAATTCGACATAGCAGAATATTTTCCCTGCCGACATCCAAATCGGAGATAGCCATTTTGTCCGCCTTGAGCCAAGGATTCCAACGATATAGGGCACTTGATCCTGGGACAAACGGTCTAAGAGTTATGAGCAATTTTGAACTTTTGGTTGCTGTAGCGCCACCTATGGGCCATTCGGGGTCATACTCTGATAGGTTGTCCCCAAACTGAGGCCTACCATCTGGCCAGGTTTCACGTCTCTAGGCCTTACGGTTTGGCCTGCACGATGCGTTTTACGAATCCTTACAATTACAATAGGGTTTCAGCATGAAATGCTTGAACCCCTAATAAGAATGAGGGCTTTTTGCCAGTTATAGCGCCACCTAAGGTCCGATCTCCATGAAACTCTGCATGCTTCCTCACCATGTTCTGACACATATGCTCATCAATTTTGGTGAAGTTCTGAGTTTTCATTTGGGATTTATTGGCTTTTGAGTGTATTTTGCCACGCCCCTTTTCTAAACGAGCCTGTTACAGCCACCCAAATGCAAAAGTTCAACTTTTTTTCGATAATTATTGATCTAGAGAGTCCAGAGAATTGTCCTAGACTGGTTTGGTTCCGATCGGGCGAAAAACCAGGGACTAGTTCGCAAAAGTAGGTTTTGGACAAAATTCGACATAGCAGAATATTTTCCCTGCCGACATCCAAATCGGAGATAGCCATTTTGTCCGCCTTGAGCCAAGGATTCCAACGATATAGGGCACTTGATCCTGGGACAAACGGTCTAAGAGTTATGAGCAATTTTGAACTTTTGGTTGCTGTAGCGCCACCTATGGGCCATTCGGGGTCATACTCTGATAGGTTGTCCCCAAACTGAGGCCTACCATCTGGCCAGGTTTCACGTCTCTAGGCCTTACGGTTTGGCCTGCACGATGCGTTTTACGAATCCTTACAATTACAATAGGGTTTCAGCATGAAATGCTTGAACCCCTAATAAGAATGAGGGCTTTTTGCCAGTTATAGCGCCACCTAAGGTCCGATCTCCATGAAACTCTGCATGCTTCCTCACCATGTTCTGACACATATGCTCATCAATTTTGGTGAAGTTCTGAGTTTTCATTTGGGATTTATTGGCTTTTGAGTGTATTTTGCCACGCCCCTTTTCTAAACGAGCCTGTTACAGCCACCCAAATGCAAAAGTTCAACTTTTTTTCGATAATTATTGATCTAGAGAGTCCAGAGAATTGTCCTAGACTGGTTTGGTTCCGATCGGGCGAAAAACCAGGGACTAGTTCGCAAAAGTAGGTTTTGGACAAAATTCGACATAGCAGAATATTTTCCCTGCCGACATCCAAATCGGAGATAGCCATTTTGTCCGCCTTGAGCCAAGGATTCCAACGATATAGGGCACTTGATCCTGGGACAAACGGTCTAAGAGTTATGAGCAATTTTGAACTTTTGGTTGCTGTAGCGCCACCTATGGGCCATTCGGGGTCATACTCTGATAGGTTGTCCCCAAACTGAGGCCTACCATCTGGCCAGGTTTCACGTCTCTAGGCCTTACGGTTTGGCCTGCACGATGCGTTTTACGAATCCTTACAATTACAATAGGGTTTCAGCATGAAATGCTTGAACCCCTAATAAGAATGAGGGCTTTTTGCCAGTTATAGCGCCACCTAAGGTCCGATCTCCATGAAACTCTGCATGCTTCCTCACCATGTTCTGACACATATGCTCATCAATTTTGGTGAAGTTCTGAGTTTTCATTTGGGATTTATTGGCTTTTGAGTGTATTTTGCCACGCCCCTTTTCTAAACGAGCCTGTTACAGCCACCCAAATGCAAAAGTTCAACTTTTTTTCGATAATTATTGATCTAGAGAGTCCAGAGAATTGTCCTAGACTGGTTTGGTTCCGATCGGGCGAAAAACCAGGGACTAGTTCGCAAAAGTAGGTTTTGGACAAAATTCGACATAGCAGAATATTTTCCCTGCCGACATCCAAATCGGAGATAGCCATTTTGTCCGCCTTGAGCCAAGGATTCCAACGATATAGGGCACTTGATCCTGGGACAAACGGTCTAAGAGTTATGAGCAATTTTGAACTTTTGGTTGCTGTAGCGCCACCTATGGGCCATTCGGGGTCATACTCTGATAGGTTGTCCCCAAACTGAGGCCTACCATCTGGCCAGGTTTCACGTCTCTAGGCCTTACGGTTTGGCCTGCACGATGCGTTTTACGAATCCTTACAATTACAATAGGGTTTCAGCATGAAATGCTTGAACCCCTAATAAGAATGAGGGCTTTTTGCCAGTTATAGCGCCACCTAAGGTCCGATCTCCATGAAACTCTGCATGCTTCCTCACCATGTTCTGACACATATGCTCATCAATTTTGGTGAAGTTCTGAGTTTTCATTTGGGATTTATTGGCTTTTGAGTGTATTTTGCCACGCCCCTTTTCTAAACGAGCCTGTTACAGCCACCCAAATGCAAAAGTTCAACTTTTTTTCGATAATTATTGATCTAGAGAGTCCAGAGAATTGTCCTAGACTGGTTTGGTTCCGATCGGGCGAAAAACCAGGGACTAGTTCGCAAAAGTAGGTTTTGGACAAAATTCGACATAGCAGAATATTTTCCCTGCCGACATCCAAATCGGAGATAGCCATTTTGTCCGCCTTGAGCCAAGGATTCCAACGATATAGGGCACTTGATCCTGGGACAAACGGTCTAAGAGTTATGAGCAATTTTGAACTTTTGGTTGCTGTAGCGCCACCTATGGGCCATTCGGGGTCATACTCTGATAGGTTGTCCCCAAACTGAGGCCTACCATCTGGCCAGGTTTCACGTCTCTAGGCCTTACGGTTTGGCCTGCACGATGCGTTTTACGAATCCTTACAATTACAATAGGGTTTCAGCATGAAATGCTTGAACCCCTAATAAGAATGAGGGCTTTTTGCCAGTTATAGCGCCACCTAAGGTCCGATCTCCATGAAACTCTGCATGCTTCCTCACCATGTTCTGACACATATGCTCATCAATTTTGGTGAAGTTCTGAGTTTTCATTTGGGATTTATTGGCTTTTGAGTGTATTTTGCCACGCCCCTTTTCTAAACGAGCCTGTTACAGCCACCCAAATGCAAAAGTTCAACTTTTTTTCGATAATTATTGATCTAGAGAGTCCAGAGAATTGTCCTAGACTGGTTTGGTTCCGATCGGGCGAAAAACCAGGGACTAGTTCGCAAAAGTAGGTTTTGGACAAAATTCGACATAGCAGAATATTTTCCCTGCCGACATCCAAATCGGAGATAGCCATTTTGTCCGCCTTGAGCCAAGGATTCCAACGATATAGGGCACTTGATCCTGGGACAAACGGTCTAAGAGTTATGAGCAATTTTGAACTTTTGGTTGCTGTAGCGCCACCTATGGGCCATTCGGGGTCATACTCTGATAGGTTGTCCCCAAACTGAGGCCTACCATCTGGCCAGGTTTCACGTCTCTAGGCCTTACGGTTTGGCCTGCACGATGCGTTTTACGAATCCTTACAATTACAATAGGGTTTCAGCATGAAATGCTTGAACCCCTAATAAGAATGAGGGCTTTTTGCCAGTTATAGCGCCACCTAAGGTCCGATCTCCATGAAACTCTGCATGCTTCCTCACCATGTTCTGACACATATGCTCATCAATTTTGGTGAAGTTCTGAGTTTTCATTTGGGATTTATTGGCTTTTGAGTGTATTTTGCCACGCCCCTTTTCTAAACGAGCCTGTTACAGCCACCCAAATGCAAAAGTTCAACTTTTTTTCGATAATTATTGATCTAGAGAGTCCAGAGAATTGTCCTAGACTGGTTTGGTTCCGATCGGGCGAAAAACCAGGGACTAGTTCGCAAAAGTAGGTTTTGGACAAAATTCGACATAGCAGAATATTTTCCCTGCCGACATCCAAATCGGAGATAGCCATTTTGTCCGCCTTGAGCCAAGGATTCCAACGATATAGGGCACTTGATCCTGGGACAAACGGTCTAAGAGTTATGAGCAATTTTGAACTTTTGGTTGCTGTAGCGCCACCTATGGGCCATTCGGGGTCATACTCTGATAGGTTGTCCCCAAACTGAGGCCTACCATCTGGCCAGGTTTCACGTCTCTAGGCCTTACGGTTTGGCCTGCACGATGCGTTTTACGAATCCTTACAATTACAATAGGGTTTCAGCATGAAATGCTTGAACCCCTAATAAGAATGAGGGCTTTTTGCCAGTTATAGCGCCACCTAAGGTCCGATCTCCATGAAACTCTGCATGCTTCCTCACCATGTTCTGACACATATGCTCATCAATTTTGGTGAAGTTCTGAGTTTTCATTTGGGATTTATTGGCTTTTGAGTGTATTTTGCCACGCCCCTTTTCTAAACGAGCCTGTTACAGCCACCCAAATGCAAAAGTTCAACTTTTTTTCGATAATTATTGATCTAGAGAGTCCAGAGAATTGTCCTAGACTGGTTTGGTTCCGATCGGGCGAAAAACCAGGGACTAGTTCGCAAAAGTAGGTTTTGGACAAAATTCGACATAGCAGAATATTTTCCCTGCCGACATCCAAATCGGAGATAGCCATTTTGTCCGCCTTGAGCCAAGGATTCCAACGATATAGGGCACTTGATCCTGGGACAAACGGTCTAAGAGTTATGAGCAATTTTGAACTTTTGGTTGCTGTAGCGCCACCTATGGGCCATTCGGGGTCATACTCTGATAGGTTGTCCCCAAACTGAGGCCTACCATCTGGCCAGGTTTCACGTCTCTAGGCCTTACGGTTTGGCCTGCACGATGCGTTTTACGAATCCTTACAATTACAATAGGGTTTCAGCATGAAATGCTTGAACCCCTAATAAGAATGAGGGCTTTTTGCCAGTTATAGCGCCACCTAAGGTCCGATCTCCATGAAACTCTGCATGCTTCCTCACCATGTTCTGACACATATGCTCATCAATTTTGGTGAAGTTCTGAGTTTTCATTTGGGATTTATTGGCTTTTGAGTGTATTTTGCCACGCCCCTTTTCTAAACGAGCCTGTTACAGCCACCCAAATGCAAAAGTTCAACTTTTTTTCGATAATTATTGATCTAGAGAGTCCAGAGAATTGTCCTAGACTGGTTTGGTTCCGATCGGGCGAAAAACCAGGGACTAGTTCGCAAAAGTAGGTTTTGGACAAAATTCGACATAGCAGAATATTTTCCCTGCCGACATCCAAATCGGAGATAGCCATTTTGTCCGCCTTGAGCCAAGGATTCCAACGATATAGGGCACTTGATCCTGGGACAAACGGTCTAAGAGTTATGAGCAATTTTGAACTTTTGGTTGCTGTAGCGCCACCTATGGGCCATTCGGGGTCATACTCTGATAGGTTGTCCCCAAACTGAGGCCTACCATCTGGCCAGGTTTCACGTCTCTAGGCCTTACGGTTTGGCCTGCACGATGCGTTTTACGAATCCTTACAATTACAATAGGGTTTCAGCATGAAATGCTTGAACCCCTAATAAGAATGAGGGCTTTTTGCCAGTTATAGCGCCACCTAAGGTCCGATCTCCATGAAACTCTGCATGCTTCCTCACCATGTTCTGACACATATGCTCATCAATTTTGGTGAAGTTCTGAGTTTTCATTTGGGATTTATTGGCTTTTGAGTGTATTTTGCCACGCCCCTTTTCTAAACGAGCCTGTTACAGCCACCCAAATGCAAAAGTTCAACTTTTTTTCGATAATTATTGATCTAGAGAGTCCAGAGAATTGTCCTAGACTGGTTTGGTTCCGATCGGGCGAAAAACCAGGGACTAGTTCGCAAAAGTAGGTTTTGGACAAAATTCGACATAGCAGAATATTTTCCCTGCCGACATCCAAATCGGAGATAGCCATTTTGTCCGCCTTGAGCCAAGGATTCCAACGATATAGGGCACTTGATCCTGGGACAAACGGTCTAAGAGTTATGAGCAATTTTGAACTTTTGGTTGCTGTAGCGCCACCTATGGGCCATTCGGGGTCATACTCTGATAGGTTGTCCCCAAACTGAGGCCTACCATCTGGCCAGGTTTCACGTCTCTAGGCCTTACGGTTTGGCCTGCACGATGCGTTTTACGAATCCTTACAATTACAATAGGGTTTCAGCATGAAATGCTTGAACCCCTAATAAGAATGAGGGCTTTTTGCCAGTTATAGCGCCACCTAAGGTCCGATCTCCATGAAACTCTGCATGCTTCCTCACCATGTTCTGACACATATGCTCATCAATTTTGGTGAAGTTCTGAGTTTTCATTTGGGATTTATTGGCTTTTGAGTGTATTTTGCCACGCCCCTTTTCTAAACGAGCCTGTTACAGCCACCCAAATGCAAAAGTTCAACTTTTTTTCGATAATTATTGATCTAGAGAGTCCAGAGAATTGTCCTAGACTGGTTTGGTTCCGATCGGGCGAAAAACCAGGGACTAGTTCGCAAAAGTAGGTTTTGGACAAAATTCGACATAGCAGAATATTTTCCCTGCCGACATCCAAATCGGAGATAGCCATTTTGTCCGCCTTGAGCCAAGGATTCCAACGATATAGGGCACTTGATCCTGGGACAAACGGTCTAAGAGTTATGAGCAATTTTGAACTTTTGGTTGCTGTAGCGCCACCTATGGGCCATTCGGGGTCATACTCTGATAGGTTGTCCCCAAACTGAGGCCTACCATCTGGCCAGGTTTCACGTCTCTAGGCCTTACGGTTTGGCCTGCACGATGCGTTTTACGAATCCTTACAATTACAATAGGGTTTCAGCATGAAATGCTTGAACCCCTAAAAATCAGTACAATTACAATAGGGTTTCAGCACTTCGTGCTTGAACCCCTAATAATAATAATAAAAATCAGTACAATTACAATAGGGTTTCAGCACTTCGTGCTTGAACCCCTAATAATAAAAATCAGCACAATTACAATAGGGTTTCAGCATTTCATGCTTGAACCCCTAATAAGAGGAGACGTTTTGGACAGTTATAGCGCCACCTATGGTCCGATCTTCACGAAACTTGGCATGCTTCTTCACCATGTTCTGACACATCTGCTCATCGATTTTTGTGAAGTTTGGGGTTTTCCCTTAGGTTGTATAGGCTTTTGAGTGTTTTTTTGTCCCACCCCTTTCCTAAACGACCCTGTTACAGCCAGGCCAATGCAAAAGTTCAACTTTTTTTTGATAATTATGGATCTAGAGACTCCAGAGAACTGTGCTAGACTGGTCTGGTTCCGATTGGGCCAAAAACCTAGGACTAGTTCGCAAAAGTAGGTTTTTCACTAAATTGCCCATAGCCATTTTGTCCGTCTGGATCCAGGGATCACAGTGATGCTAAAATTGAGACTCTAGGACAAACTGTCTAGGAGTTATGAGCAATTTAGTAAATGTGGTCATTATAGCGCCACCTATGGGCCAATCGGGGTCATATTTTGATAGGTTCTCCCCAAATTGAGGACTACCATTTGGCCAAGTTTCAAGGTTCCAGCTCTTACGGTTTGGGCTGCACGATGCGTTTTAGGGCGGAATAATAATAATAATAATAATAATATTAAAGCTGCAAGCAGCATTTATCGGGGTTCAAGCAGTTAAGGCATTTAAGCACAAAAGCATCAAAAGTTATTAAGATTTATTTAATAAGCATGTAACCACTGACATAATAGATGGAAAAGACCATTTACAGCCAATACAGGCAATTTACCATGTGATATATATGGTTTTAAAGCTTTTTAACAGTTATAGCGCCACCTATGGTCCGATCTCCATAGAATTGTTTACTGTGACCTCAAATTGAACCCATACACATGTGTACTGAGTTTGGTGAAGATATCTCATTTACTTCTTGAGTTATAGCCATTTTAGTAAAATAGGCTCCTCCCACAACAATTTAGCATATTCTAGTATTATTTACTATGATTCTAGCATGATTTGCCATATTCTAGCATAATTTACCATGATATACTACATTCTAGTATGATTTACCATTGTTTACTGTGATTCAAGCATGGATTACCATAGTTTATCATGATTTATCATAGTTTACCATGATTTATCATAGTTTACCATGATTTACCCTGTTCTAGCATAGTTTACCATGATTTACCATGTTCTAGCATGATTTACCATGATATACCACATTCTAACATGATTTACCATAGTTTATTATGATTTATCATGGCTTACCATGATTTACCCTGTTCTAGCATAGTTTACCATGATTTACCATGTTCTAGCATGATGTACCATGATATACCATGTTCTAGAATGATGTACCAGTTCTAGAATGATGTACCAGGATTGTAGTATGATTTACCTTGATACACCACATTCTAGTATTATTTATTATGATTTACCATGTTTTTAGTGTGATTTACCATGATTTACCACATTGCTAGCAATTATGTGAAGTATCAGTAAAAATGAAGTGATAAACTCTGACAAAATATGATTGTGCTACAATAGTAATTGTTATATAAGTGATTTTTTAGTGTTTTATTGTTATATAAGTGATTTTTAGTGTCTAATGAATGCAAAAGCATATGTGAGTAGACTTCATTAATAAGTAGAATGGCCAGCAGAGGGCAGTAGAAGACCACTTATTGGCTCACTTTCACTTTAAACTTCTTGATTTTCACCATTTTTCTGCACTAAAGCAAACCAGTTTTTTCCATTTTAACTCCATAATGCATGTTTACACACACACACACACACACACACACACACACACACACACACACACACACACACACACACACAAACACACACACACACACACACACACACACACACACACACACACACACAAAGACAAATGTTGTTGTTGTTTTTTCAATGCTATTGGGATATGTCATTATGAAAATATATTTGAATGGTCTATAAACATTTCACAAAGTCTTTGTAAGCTATTAATCAGATCATTCAGAATTTATTCAGAAACCTAAGACTACACACACACATTCTGTTGTAGATACAGACATTTGAAGTATATGATGTGATCAAACTGTTTACTGCAAATCTCCTTCAGGATTCACTTTCCTCAATGTGACAATTGTTAGTAGTAATACTTCAATAGATGAATTTGACTACATGTGATTGTAAATGTTAAAAGAGTTATTCAATAACGTCTAAATATGAATTCTACAACAATATGACAAAATGACTATTTTAAACAGCAGGGGGCAGTAGAATACCACTTATTGGCTTAATATGCCATTATATTCATATCATTTTCACCTTTTTAACTGTTATAGAGGCAAATTTTGACTGATCTGTCTGAAAAGGTTCATTTTTGTTTAGAGTGATATTTCACATGTTATGACTTGTTTTGAAGAAGCTCTGAGCATTCATTGAAGAGATATAGGCTTTCGGGGAGACTTGGTCAAGGCCACATTTTGAAGTGACCCTATTATAGCCATACAAATGAAGTAGTTCAACTTTTTCTGATAATTACTGATCTAGAGAGTCCAGAGAATTGTACTGCACTAGTTTTGAACATTATTATATGAAAATTATATGATTATAGATGGAAAAGACCATTTACAGCCAATACAGGCAATTTACCATAGGAAATATATGGTTTTAAAGTTTTTTAACAGTTATAGCGCCACCTATGGTCCGATCTCCATAACATTTCGCATGGTTATTAATGATGTTAGGTCACATACGCTCATCCAATTTTTGTGAAGTTCTGAGTTTTTTTATATATGATTTATAGGCTCTTTATTGTATTTTGCCACACCCATTTTATAAATGACCCTATTACAGCCACCCAAATGCAAAATTTCAACTTTTTTTCGATAATTATTGATCTAGAGAGTCCAGAGAATTGCCCTAGACTGGTCTGGTTCCGATCGGGCAAAAAACCTAGGACTAGTTCGCAAAAGTAGGTTTTTAACATATTCGCGAATAATTAATGAATGGTTTGATTGACATTAGTGGTTCTTGAGGCAAAGTTGTTGAGCATGAGCAGATCTATCTAATGATATGCATTTTGTGACAATAAGTGTAACACCACGTGATTAAAGAGCCTTAAAACTCGTTTGCGCCAACTAGTGGCTGATTTCTTTCAAAATTCTTACAGACCTCTAGGGGCTTGAGCCGAACATGCCCACCGAGTTTCGTTCCGATCGGACTTCGTTAATAGGTGCTCAAACCTCATTTGCCAATGGCGGCCATGTTTTTCGAGATACGCCAATATCCTTTTAGACATACATGGCCCCTTGGGCCAAGACACTGCATACCAAATTTCAAGTCATTCGGAAAAACGGTCAGGTGTCTATACGTTTTTTTTATTTTATAGCGCCACCATGAGGCCAATCGACGCAATTTTTTTACTGTGACCTCAAATTGACCTCCTACATATGTTTACCAAGTTTGGTGAAGATATCTCATTTCGTTCACGAGTTATAACAATTTTAGTAAAACTGACTCCGCCTCCTTCGAACATTTTGGCACCCCGTAGCGACCATGAATCGAAATTTCAACTTTTTTTCGATAATTATTTATATTCAGACTCCAGAGAACATTTCTGCACTGGTTTGGTTCCGATCGGACAAAAAACCACAGACTAGTTCGCAAAAGTAGGTTTTTGACAAAATTCAAAATGGCGGAAAAATTTGCCAACCGGAAATGAAATCGGAGATATACGTTTTGTCCGCCTTGATCCAAGGATTATAGTGATATAAGACACTTAAGTCTACGACAAACCGTCTAGGAGTTATTAGCGATTTTATACTTTTGCTTACTATAGCGCCACCTATTGGCCAATCGGGGTCATAATTTGATAACCTCTCCTCGATTTTTGTACTACCTTCTGGCAAAGTCTCAAGTCTCCAGCACTTACGGTTTGGGCTGCACGATGCGTTTTACGGCAGAATAATAATAATAAAAATCAGGACAATTACAATAGGGTTTCAGCACTTCGTGCTTGAACCCCTAATAATAAAAATCAGTACAATTACAATAGGGTTTCAGCACTTCGTGCTTGAACCCCTAATAATAAAAATCAGCACAATTACAATAGGGTTTCAGCACTTCGTGCTTGAACCCCTAATTAAAGCTGCAAGCAGCATTTAGCGGGGTTCAAGCATTTAGGGTCTTTAAGCACATAAGGCAGTTTAGTGAGTTGTCTGAGTTTTTGTTTAGGATTTACAGGCTTTTGAGTGTTTTTTGCCATACCCATTTTCTAAATGATCCTGTTATGGCTACCCAATGGGTAAAGTTAAAGTTTTTTATATAATTAATAATCTAGAGCTTCCAGAGAATTGTACTGCACTGGTATATTTCCGATCGGGCGAAAAACCTAGGACTAGTTCGCAAAAGTAGGTTTTTAACATAATCGCAAGTATTTAATGAACAAATTGATTGACAGCATTAGTTCTTGAGGCAAAGTTGTTCAGTATGAGGAGATCTATCAAATGATATGCATCACGTGATTACATAGCCGTAAAACCTGTTAGCGTCAACTAGTGGCTGATTTTTCAAAATTCTTACAGACCTCTAGGGCCACGAGTCGAACATGCTCAGAGTTTCGTTCTGATTGGCCTCCGTTAAGAGCAAACTAACAGCTTTGAATTAAAATGGTGAGGTATCCTGTTGTAAACATCAACCATGCCTGTTGACAGTTCTCTTTTGTGGGAAGGGAATGAAAAGTTCTCAAATCCGCAGCACAGCCTCAGACATAACATTTATATCCATGATCTGCCATTTTCACTATTGTCCTTGCTTGCTTCTTCACAATACCTGCAGATCTTCTGATGATTCGGCTGTGCAGGTCCACATTAACACTGCCTGGCCTAGAACATGGACTGGAAAATGCAAATTTTGGGGGGTATAAATATTAATGATCCTGACTCCAACATCACAGTCGGTGTTATGGTGGGATTCACTCATTTTTCAGCGGTCTTTTGCAAACAGGAGATTTACACATGAAGGAGGAAACAATGGTGTTTGAGGCTCACGGTATGTCAGTTCCATGTCCAGAACTCTTATCATTCAACTATGCCAAGATAAATACAGTTTTCAATTGTATGGAACCTTTAAAATAGATGATTAGTAATATAATGCTTACTTGGAGTCTGAAATGGCTTTAACAAAATAAGAAAAATAGTCTTAGATTTCTGTTCATTCTAATCATGTACAAATAAAGTAGCACAGTAAGATTACATTTATTTGAATGCATTAGTGAGTGTGTGATTGTGCTGTGTGTGCTGTGTGTGCTGTGTTGTTGTCAATACTAAAAGTGAAGGTGTAGTTGATATCTTTGGTGATAATATCTGTAGTAATCATAAAAAAACAATTAAGAAATAAAGAATTAAAATTACAAATAATATTCTATTAAGATATGAGTTACAATAACATGATTTGCAATAGTAATAATATCAATAATATATGCACAATACACACAGATTAGACTATCAGGTCTGTGTTTTACAAAAACATTAGTATTGCAGCCAATGTGAGTCTGTGGGATTTATAAACAGACAAAATATGATTTGAAATGTTATTTTAATGATTTTATTAAGTTTAAACAATATTTCAAATGGAAAAAAAATGAAAAATTATATTTTAGTGAGCAGAATGAACCAATGAGTGTTCTTCTTCTGGTGGTTAAAATGTAAATGAAAACAATAATACTTAAACAATAATACTTAATACACTAACCATGCTTGAACACACACATGCACACACATTTTGTTGTAGATGTAGATATTTAAAATAAAAGATAGGTAACAAAATGATAATTGCAAATCTCCTCTGTATAACACCATTTTCAGATTTCAAATTAATCACTGAGAGGCAGAATTGTTCAAACTGAGAGCTCAGTAAAAATGAAGTGATAAACTTTGACAAAACATGACTGTGTTATAATAGGTGATTTTCATGCAAGTAATTTTATATAGTCCAAAAACTTATGCAAAAGCACAGATGAAAATATTTTATTAAGTAGAATGTCCTGCAGAGGGCAGTAGAAGACCACTAATTGACTCACTTTCATTTGAAAGACTTTTTTATCCACCAGTAAAACAAAGCAGTTTCTCCATGTTCTTTCCATTAAGCATGCTTACACACACAGACACATACACAAACACACACACATCCACACACACACACACACAAAGACAAATATGTTTTCAATGGTTTTAGGATGTGATATTGTGAAAATATCTTCATCTCCTCATCTTGAACAACTTTGCCTCAAGAATCACTAATGTCAATCAAACCGTTCATAATCATAATAAAAAAATAAAATATATACAAATATCATAATAAAAAAAAAAACATCATAATAAAAAAGATTGCTTCTTAAAGCATTTGTTTATTTCCCAATACTGAAAGCGAATTAAAAGATCATGCGTAATCCTGCTGCTCCCTCTAGTGGACAACAGTGGTATTATAGCTTACATTTTACAGTTGAAGTGTTTGAATGAATGAATGGGAATTTGTTTTTTTACTTATATCTCAGGAACCAAAAGGCGAAAAATTCTGAAACTCAGAGCATAGATAGTGCTTGAGGAGCCCTGTTGAATGAGACCATCAAGGTGTTTTTGGGCGATTGGGGCTGGGAGTTATGACTGTTATAAGGCATATCTGTTCGGGCTATTATCTCTGGAATGCCCAGGGCAAATAACACCACATTTGAATCGAAGATAGCCAAGGACGGGCCCTTTCCAACGAGCTCTCACACAATGTTCGGGGTGGTCTGGGTCGGGAGTAATGGCCGTTCAAAATCGGGGGTCCCGCGGGCTGGCGATGCGCGGGGGGCGCGCTCCCGAGGCCCGCGACGACACGTTTCGATCAAGAGCCCGGAGAGGTCCTCACCATCAAAATTTGAGCGCGCAACGACTTTCCGTTTTCGAGTTATGAATGAATTTGTATTCGGGGGCGTGGCTTAAATGCCGTTATACTTTCGTTTCATTTCATTCATTTACTTTCGTCCATTTCCATATCTCAGTGTAACACAATTGTCAATAGTAATACTCAATAGATGAGTTTTGACAAAATGTGATTGTAAATGTTAAAATAATGATTTTATAAAGTCTAAATATGAATTTTATAACAATATTTAGGGAGTAGTATGATGAAATGACAGCAGGGGGCAGTAAAATACCACTTATTGGCTTAATATGTCATTATATTCATATAAAATCACCTTTTGAAGAAGTTAAACTTTTTTTCTGATAATTATTGATCTAGAGAGTTCAGAGAATTGTGCTGCACTGGTTTTGAACATTATGATATGAACATTATATGATGATAGAAGACACCAGTTACAGCAAATACAGGCAATTTACCATAGGAAATATATGGTTTTAAAGCGTTTTAACAGTTATAGCGCCAACTACGGTCCGATCTCCATAAAATTTTCCATGCTTCTTTAGCAGGTTATGACACATATGCTCATCAATTTTTGTGAAGTTCTGAGTTTTCGTTTAGGATTTATAGACTTTTGAGTGCATTTTGCCACGCCCATTTTCTTTATGACCCCAATATACCCATGCGAAAAATGCAAAAGTTCAACTTTTTTTTGATAATTATTGATCTAGAGAGTCCATAGAATTGTCCTAGACTCGTTTGGTTCTGATCGGGCGAAAAACCTAGGACTAGTTCGCAAAAGTAGGTTTTTAACATAATTACGAATATTTAATGAACGGTTTGATTGACAGCAATGGTTCTTGAGGCAAAGTTGTTCAACAAGAGGAGATCTATGAAATGGTATGCATTTTGTGACAATAAGTGTAACACCACGTGATTACAGAGCCATAAAACTCGTTAGCGCCAACTAGTGGCCGATTTCTTTTAAAATTCTTACAGACCTCTAGGGCCATGAGTAGAACATGCCCACCGAGTTTTGTTCCGATCGGCCTCCGTTAACCTTGTCTAATAGGTGCTCAAACTTCATTGGCCGATGGCGGCCATGTTTTTTGAGATACGCCAATGTCCTCATAGACATACATGACACCTTGGACCAAGACACTGCATACCAATTTTCAAGTCAATCGGACTAACGGTCAGGTGGTTAAAGCCTGTTTTATGTTTTTTTCCTATTATAGCGCCACCATGTGGCCAATCGCCGCGATTTTTTTACTGTTACCTCATATTGAGCTCATACATATGTGTACCGAGTTTGGTGAAGATACCTCATTTACTTCTGGAGTTATAGCCATTTTAGTAAAATAGGCCCCTCCCACAACGTACGTTTTGGCGCCCCTTAGCGTCCGTGAATCGAAATTTCGACTTTTTTTCGATAATTATTGATCTTCAGTCTCTAGAGAACATTTCTGCACTGGTTTGGTTCCGATCGGGCGAAAAAACAGGGACTAGTTCGCAAAAGTAGGTTTTTGACAAAATTCAAAATGGCGGAAAATCTATCATGGCGGAAATGAAATCGGAGATATACGTTTTGTTCGTCAGGCGTCCAGCTTTCCAATGATATAAGACACTTGAGTCTACGACATACGGTCTAGGAGTTCTGAGCAGTTTTGCGCTTTTGGTCGCTATAGCGCCACCTATGGGCCAATCGAGGTCATACTTTGATACGTTCTCCCAAAATTGAGGACTACCATTTGGCCAACTTTCAAGGTTCCAGCTCTTACGGTTTGGTCTGCACGATGCGTTTTAGGGGAAAATAATAATAATAATTAAAGCTGCAAGCAGCATTTATCGGGGTTCAAGCTATTAAGGCCTTTAAGGGTTTTTAAGCACAAAAGCATCAAAAGTTATCAGGTTTTATTTAGCAAGCATGTAACCACTGACATAATAGATGGAAAAGACCATTTACAGCCAATACAGGCAATGTACCATAGGAAATATATGGTTTTAAAGCTTTTTAACAGTTATAGCGCCACCTATGGTCCGATCTCCATAAAATTTGGCATGCTTGTTAATGATGTTATGTCACATATGCTCACCAATTTTTGTGAGGTTCTGAGTTTTCATTTAGGATTTATAGGCTTTTTAGTGTATTTTGCTACGCCCATTTTATAAATGACCCTATTACAGCCATCCAAATGCAAAAGTTTAACTTTTTTTTGATAGTTTTTGATCTAGAGAGTCCAGAGAATTGTCCTAGACTGGTCTGGTTCCAATCGTGCGAAAAACCTAGGACTAGTTCGCAAAAGTAGGTTTTTAACATGTTTGCAAATATTTAATGAACGGTTTGATTGACAGCAATGGTCCTTGAGGCAAAGTTGTTCAGGATGAGGAGATCTATCAAATGATATGCATATTGTGTGGATATTTGTAACACCACGTGATTACAGAGCTGTAAAACTCGTTAGCGCCAACTAGTGGCCGATTTCTTTCAAAATTGTTACAGACCTCTATGGCCTTGAGTCGAACATGCCCATCGAGTTTCGTTCCGATCGGCCTCCGTTAACCTTGTCTAATAGGTGCTCAAACTTCATTGGCCGATGGTGGCCATGTTTTTCGAGATACGCCAATGTCCTCATACACATACATGGCACCTTGGACCAAGACACTGCATGCCAATTTTCAAGTCAATCGGACTAATGGTCAGGTGGTTATAGCCTGTTTTATGTTTTTTTCATGTTATAGCGCCACCATGTGGCCAATTGCCGCGGTTTTTTTACTGTGACCTCAGATTGACCTCTTACACATGTGTACCAAGTTTGGTGAAGATACCTCATTTACTTCTGGAGTTATAGCCATTTTAGTAAAATAGGCCCCTCCCACAACGAACGTTTTGGCGGCCTTACCGTCCATGAGTCGAAATTTCAACTTTTTTTCGATAGTTTTTGATAATCAGACTCTAGAGAACATTTCTGCACTGGTTTGGTTCCGATCGGGCGAAAAACCTAGGACTAGTTCGCAAAAGTATGTTTTTGACAAAATTCAAAATGGCGGAAAATCTATCATGGCGGAAATGAAATCGGAGATATACGTTTTGTTCGTCAGGCGTCCAGCTTTCCAATGATATAAGACACTTGAGTCTACGTCATACGGTCTAGTAGTTATGAGCAGTTTCGCACTTTTGGTTGCTATAGCGCCACCTATGGGCCAATCGGGGTCATACTTTGATAGGTTCTCCCCAAATTGAGGACTACCATTTGGCCAAGTTTCAAGGTTCCAGCTCTTACGGTTTGGTCTGCACGATGCGTTTTAGGGGAAAATAATAATAATAATAATAATTAAAGCTGCAAGCAGCATTTATCGGGGTTCAAGCTATTAAGGCCTTTAAGGGGTTTTAAGCACAAAAGCATCAAAAGTTATCAGGTTTTATTTAGCATGTAACCACTGACATAATAGATGGAAAAGACCATTTACAGCCAATACAGGCAATGTACCATAGGAAATATATGGCTTTAAAGCTTTTTAACAGTTATAGCGCCACCTATTGTCCGATCTCCATAAAATTTGGAATGCTTGTTAATGATGTTATGTCACATATGCTCACCGATTTTTGTGAAGTTCTGAGTTTTCATTTAGGATTTATAGGATTTTTAATGTATTTTGCCACCCCATTTTATAAATGACCCTATTAGAGCCATCCAAATGCAAAATTTCAACTTTTTTTTGATAGTTTTTGATCTAGAGAGTCCAGAGAATTGTCCTAGACTGGTCTGGTTCCGATCGGGCGAAAAACCTAGGACTAGTTCGCAAAAGTAGGTTTTTAACATGTTTGCGAATATTTAATGAACGGTTTGATTGACAGCAATGGTTCTTGAGGCAAAGTTGTTCAGGATGAGGAGATCTATCAAATGATATGCATATTGTGTGGATATTTGTAACACCACGTGATTACAGAGCCTTAAAACTTGTTAGCACCAACTAGTGGCCGATTTCTTTCAAAATTCTTACAGACCTCTAGGGCCTTGAGTCGAACATGCCCATCGAGTTTCGTTCCGATCGGCCTCCGTTAACCTTGTCTAATAGGTGCTCAAATTTCATTGGCCGATGGCGGCCATGTTTTTTGAGATACGCCAATGTCCTCATACACATACATGGCACCTTGGACCAAGACACTGCATACCAATTTTCAAGTCAATCGGACTAACGGTCAGGTGGTTATAGCCTGTTTTATGTTTTTTTCATGTTATAGCGCCACCATGTGGTCAATCGCCGCGGTTTTTTTACTGTGACCTCAGATTGACCTCTTACACATGTGTACCAAGTTTGGTGAAGATACCTCATTTACTTCTGGAGTTATAGCCATTTTAGTAAAATAGGCCCCGCCCACAATGTACGTTTTGGCGGCCCTTAGCGTCCGTGAATCGAAATTTCAACTTTTTTTCGATAGTTTTTGATATTCAGACTCTAGAGAACATTTCTGCACTGGTTTGGTTCCGATCGGGCGAAAAACCTAGGACTAGTTCGCAAAAGTATGTTTTTGACAAAATTCAAAATGGCGGAAAATCTATCATGGCGGAAATGAAATCGGAGATATACGTTTTGTTCGTCAGGCGTCCAGCTTTCCAATGATATAAGACACTTGAGTCTACGTCATACGGTCTAGTAGTTATGAGCAGTTTTGCGCTTTTGGTTGCTATAGCGCCACCTATGGGCCAATCGGGGTCATACTTTTATAGGTTCTCCCCAAATTGAGGACTACCATTTGGCCAAGTTTCAAGGTTCCAGCTCTTACGGTTTGGTCTGCACAATGCGTTTTAGGGGAAAATAATAATAATAATAATAATAATAATAATAAAAATCAGTACAATTACAATAGGGTTTCAGCACTTCGTGCTTGAACCCCTAATAATAATAATAAAAATCAGTACAATTACAATAGGGTTTCAGCACTTCGTGCTTGAACCCCTAATAATAAAAATCAGCACAAATACAATAGGGTTTCAGCACTTCGTGCTTGAACCCCTAATTAAAGCTGCAAGCAGCATTTATCGGGGTTCAAGCAGTTAAGGCCTTTAAGGCATTTAAGCACAAAAGCATCAAAAGTTATTAAGATTTATTTAATAAGCATGTAACTACTGACATAATAGATGGAAAAGACCATTTACAGCCAATACAGGCAATTTACCATGTGATATATATGGTTTTAAAGCTTTTTAACAGTTATAGCGCCACCTATGGTCCGATCTCCATAGAATTGTTTACTGTGACCTCAAATTGAACCCATACACATGTGTACTGAGTTTGGTGAAGATATCTCATTTACTTCTTGAGTTATAGCCATTTTAGTAAAATAGGCTCCTCCCACAACAATTTAGCATATTCTAGTATTATTTACTATGATTCTAGCATGATTTGCCATATTCTAGCATAATTTACCATGATATACTACATTCTAGTATGATTTACCATTGTTTACTGTGATTCTAGCATGGATTACCATAGTTTATCATGATTTATCATAGTTTACCATGATTTACCCTGTTCTAGCATAGTTTACCATGATTTACCATGTTCTAGCATGATTTACCATGATATACTACATTCTAACATGATTTACCATAGTTTATTATGATTTATCATAGTTTACCATGATTTACCCTGTTCTAGCATAGTTTACCATGATTTACCATGTTCTAGCATGATGTACCATGATATACCATGTTCTAGAATGATGTACCAGGATTGTAGTATGATTTACCTTGATACATCACATTCTAGTATTATTTATTATGATTTACCATATTTTTAGTGTGATTTACCATGATTTACCACATTGCTAGCAATTATGTGAAGTATCAGTAAAAATGAAGTGATAAACTCTGACAAAATATGATTGTGCTACAATAGTAATTGTTATATAAGTGATTTTATAGTGTTTTATTGTTATATAAGTGATTTTTAGTGTCTAATGAATGCAAAAGCATATGTGAGTAGACTTCATTAATAAGTAGAATGGCCAGCAGAGGGCAGTAGAAGACCACATATTGGCTCACTTTCACTTTAAACTTCTTGATTTTCACCATTTTTCTGCACTAAAGCAAACCAGTTTTTCCATTTTAACTCCATAATGCATGTTTACACACACACACACACACACAAAGACAAATGTTGTTGTTGTTTTTTCAATGCTATTGGGATATGTCATTATGAAAATATATTTGAATGGTCTATAAACATTTCACAAAGTCTTTGCAAGCTATTAATCAGATGATTCAGAATTTATTCAGAAACCTAAGACTACACACACACATTATGTTGTAGATGCAGACATTTGAAATGTATGATGTGATCAAACTGTCAATACTAATACTTTAACAGATGGATTTTGACTAAATGTAATTGTAAATGTTAAAATAGTGATTTTATAAAGTCTAAATATAAATTATAGAACAATATGACAAAATGACTATTTTGAACAGCAGGGGGCAGTAAAATACCACTTATTGGCTTAACATGCCATTATAATCATATCATTTTCACCTTTTTAACTGTTATAGAGGCAAATTTTGTCTGATCTGTCTGAAAATTTTCATGCATGTTCAGAGTGATATTTCACATGTTCTGACTTGTTTTTAAGAAGGTCTGAGTCATTCATTAAAGAGATATAGGCTTTCGGGGACACTTGGTAAAGGCTACATTTTGAAGTGACCCTATTATAGCTATCCAAATGAAGTAGTTCAACTTTTTCTGACAATTATTGATCTAGTGAGTCCAGAGAATTGTATTGCACTAGTTTTGAACATTATGATATGAAAATTATATGATCAGAGATGGAAAAGACCATTTACAGCCAATACAGGCAACATACCATAGGAAATATATGGTTTTAAAGCTTTTTAACAGTTATAGCGCCACCTATCGTCCGATCTCCATAAAATTTTGCATGCTTGTTAATGATGTTATGACACATAGGCTGACCAATTTTTGTGAAGTTCTGAGTTTTCATTTAGGATTTATAGGCTTTTGAGTGTATTTTGCCACACCCATTTTATAAATGACCCTATTACAGCCATACAAATGCAAAAGTTCAACTTTTTTTTGATAATTATTGATCTAGAGAGTCCAGAGAATTGTCCTAGACTGGTCTGGTTCCGATCGGGCGAAAAACCTAGGACTAGTTCGCAAAAGTAGGTTTTAGACATATTCGTGAATATTTAATGAACGGTTTGATTGACAGCAATGGTTCTTGAGGCAAAGTTGTTCAGCATGAGTAGATCTATCAAATGATATGCATATTGTGTGGATGAGTGTAACACCACGTGATTACAGAGCCATAAAACTCGTTAGCGCCAACTAGTGGCCGATTTCTTTCAAAATTCTTACAGACCTCTAGGGCCATGAGACGAACATGCCCATCGAGTTTCGTTCCGATCGGCCTCCGTTAACCTTGTCTAATCGGTGCTCAAACTTCATTGGCCGATGGCGGCCATGTTTTTTGAGATACACCAATGTCCTCATAGACATACATGGCACCTTGGACCAAGACACTGCATACCAATTTTCAAGTCAATCGGACTAACGGTCAGGTGGTTATAGCCTGTTTTATGTTTTTTTCATGTTATAGCGCCACCATGTGGCCAATCGCCGCGATTTTTTTACCGTGACCTCAGATTGACCTCTTACACATGTGTACCAAGTTTGGTTAAAATACCTCTTTTACTTCTGGAGTTATAGCCATTTTAGTAAAATAGGCTCCTCCCACAACGTTAATTTTGCACCCCCTAGCGACCGTGAATCGAAATTTCAACTTTTTTTCGATAATTATTGATCTGCAGACTCCAGAGAACAATTCTGCACTGGTTTGGTTCCGATCGGGCGAAAAACCAGGGACTAGTTCGCAAAAGTAGATTTTCGACAAAATTCAAAATGGCGGAAAATCTATCATGGCGGAAATAAAATCGGAGATATACGTTTTGTTCGTCAGGCGTCCAGCTTTCCAATGATATAAGACACTTGAGTCTAGGACTTACGGTCTAGGAGTTATGAGCAGTTTCGCGCTTTTGGTTGCTATAGCGCCACCTATGGGCCAATCGGGGTCATAATTTGATAACCTCTCCTCGATTTTTGTACTACCATATGGCAAAGTTTCAAAGCTCTAGCCCTTACGGTTTGGGCTGCACGATGCGTTTTACGGCGGAATAATAATAATAATAATAATAATAATAATAATAATTAAAGCTGCAAGCAGCATTTAGCGGGGTTCAAGCATTTAGGGTCTTTAAGCACATAAGGCAGTTTAGTGAGTTGTCTGAGTTTTTGTTTAGGATTTACAGGCTTTTGAGTGTTTTTTTGCCATACCCATTTTCTAAATGATCCTGTTATGGCTACCCAATGGGTAAAGTTAAAGTTTTTTATATAATTAATAATCTAGAGCTTCCAGAGAATTGTACTGCACTGGTATATTTCCGATCGGGCGAAAAACCTAGGACTAGTTCCCAAAAGTAGGTTTTTAACATAATCGCAAGTATTTAATGAACAAATTGATTGACAGCAGTAGTTCTTGAGGCAAAGTTGTTCAGTATGAGGAGATCTATCAAATGATATGCATCACGTGATTACATAGCTGTAAAACCTGTTAGCATCAACTAGTGGCTGATTTTTAAAAATTCTTACAGACCTCTAGGGCCACGAGTCGAACATGCCCACCGAGTTTCGTTCTGATCGGCCTCCGTTAAGAGCAAACTAACAGCTTTGAATTAAAATGGTGAGGTATCCTGTTGTAAACATCAACCATGCCTGTTGACAGTTTTGTGGGAAGGGAATGAAAAGTTCTCAAATCCGCAGCACAGCCTCAGACATAACATTTATATCCATGATCTGCCATTTTCACTATTGTCCTTGCTTGCTTCTTCACAATACCTGCAGATCTTCTGATGATTCGGCTGTGCAGGTCCACATTAACACTGCCTGGCCTAGAACATGGACTGGAAAATGCAAATTTGGGGGGTATAAATATTAATGATCCTGACTCCAACGTCACAGTCGGTGTTATGGTGGGATTCACTCATTTTTCAGCGGTCTTTTGCAAACAGGAGATTTACACATGAAGGAGGAAACAATGGTGTTTGAGGCTCACGGTATGTCAGTTCCATGTCCAGAACTCTTATCATTCAACTATGCCAAGATAAATACAGTTTTCAATTGTATGGCACCTTTAAAATAGATGATTAGTAATATAATGCTTACTTGGAGTCTGAAATGGCTTTAACAAAAGAAGAAAAATATTCTTAGATTTCTGTTCATTCTAATCATGTACAAATAAAGTAGCACAATAAGATTACATTTATTTGAATGCATTAGTGAGTGTGTGATTGTGCTGTGTGTGCAGCGTGTCAATACTAAAAGTGAAGGTGTAGTTGATATCTTTGGTGATAATATCTGTAGTAATCATAAAAAAACAATTAAGAAATAAAGAATTAAAATTACAAATAATATTCTATTAAGATATGAGTTACAATAACATGATTTGCAATAGTAATAATATCAATAATATATGCACAATACACACAGATTAGACTATCAGGTCTGTGTTTTACAAAAACATTAGTATTGCAGCCAATGTGAGTCTGTGGGATTTATAAACAGACAAAATATGATTTGAAATGTTATTTTAATGATTTTATTAAGTTTAAACAATATTTCAAATGGAAAAAAAATGAAAAATAATATTTTAGTGAGCAGAATGAACCAATGAGTGTTCTTCTTCTGGTGGTTAAAATGTAAATGAAAACAATAATACTTAAACAATAATACTTAATACACTAACCATGCTTGAACACACACATGCACACACATTTTGTTGTAGATGTAGATATTTAAAATAAAAGATAGGTAACAAAATGATAATTGCAAATCTCCTCTGTATAACACCATTTTCAGATTTCAAATTAATCACTGAGAGGCAGAATTGTTCAAACTGAGAGCTCAGTAAAAATGAAGTGATAAAATTTGACAAAACATGACTGTGTTATAATAGGTGATTTTCATGCAAGTAATTTTATATAGTCCAAAAACTAATGCAAAAGCACAGATGAAAATATTTTATTAAGTAGAATGTCCTGCAGAGGGCAGTAGAAGACCACTAATTGACTCACTTTCATTTGAAAGACTTTTTTTATCCACCAGTAAAACAAAGCAGTTTCTCCATGTTCTTTCCATTAAGCATGCTTACACACACACACACACACACAAACACAAACACATCCACACACACACACACACACACACAAAGACAAATATGTTTTCAATGTTTTTAGGATGTGATATTGTGAAAATATCTTCATCTCCTCATCTTGAACAACTTTGCCTCAAGAATCACTAATGTCAATCAAACCGTTCATAATCATAATAAAAAATAAAATGTATAAAAAAATATCATAATAAAAAAAAACATCATAATAAAAAAGATTGCTTCTTAAAGCATTTGTTTATTTCCCAATACTGAAGCTAATTAAAAGATCATGCGTAATCCTGCTGCTCCCTCTAGTGGACAACAGTGGTATTATAGCTTACATTTTACAGTTGAAGTGTTTGAATGAATGAATGGGAATTTGTTTTTTTACTTATATCTCAGGAACCAAAAGGCGAAAAATTCTGAAACTCAGAGCATAGATAGTGCTTGAGGAGCCCTGTTGAATGAGACCATCAACGTGTTTTTGGGCGATTGGGGCTGGGAGTTATGATTGTTATAAGGCATATCTGTTCGGGCTATTATCTCTGGAATGCCCAGGGCAAATAACACCACATTTGAATCGAAGCTAGCCAAGGACGCGCCCTTTCCAACGAGCTCTCATACAATGTTCGGGGTGGTCTGGGTCGGGAGTAATGGCCGTTCAAAATCGGGGGTCCCGCGGATTCGCGATACGCGGGGGGCGCGCTACCGAGGCCCGCGACGACACGTTTCGATCAAGAGCCCGGAGAGGTCCTCACCATCAAAATTTGAGCGCGCAACGACTTTCCGTTTTCGAGTTATGAATGAATTTGTATTCGGGGGCGTGGCTTAAATGCCGTTACTTTCGTTTCATTTCATTCATTTACTTTCGTCCATTTCCATATCTCAGTGTAACACAATTGTCAATAGTAATACTCAATAGATGAGTTTTGACAAAATGTGATTGTAAATGTTAAAATAATGATTTTATAAAGTCTAAATATGAATTTTATAACAATATTAGGGAGTAGTATGATGAAATGACAGCAGGGGGCAGTAAAATACCACTTATTGGCTTAATATGTCATTATATTCATATAAAATCACCTTTTGAAGAAGTTAAACTTTTTTTCTGATAATTATTGATCTAGAGAGTTCAGAGAATTGTGCTGCACTGGTTTTGAACATTATGATATGAACATTATATGATGATAGAAGACACCATTTACAGCAAATACAGGCAATTTACCATAGGAAATATATGGTTTTAAAGCGTTTTAACAGTTATAGCGCCAACTATGGTCCGATCTTCATAAAATTTGTCATGCTTCTTTAGCAGGTTATGACACATATGCTCATCAATTTTTGTGAAGTTCTGAGTTTTCGTTTAGGATTTATAGGCTTTTGAGTGCATTTTACCACGCCCATTTTCTAAATGACCCTGTTATAGCCATGCGAAAAATGCAAAAGTTCAACTTTTTTTTGATAATTATTGACCTAGAGAGTCCATAGAATTGTCCTAGACTGGTTTGGTTCCGATCGGGCGAAAAACCAGGGACTAGTTCGCAAAAGTACGTTTTTAACATAATTACGAATATTTAATGAATGGTTTGATTGACAGCAATGGTTCTTGAGGCAAAGTTGTTCAACAAGAGGAGATCTATCAAATGGTATGCATTTTGTGACAATAAGTGTAACACCACGTGATTACAGAGCCATAAAACTCGTTAGCGCCAACTAGTGGCCGATTTCTTTTAAAATTCTTACAGACCTCTAGGGCCATGAGTAGAACATGCCCACCGAGTTTCGTTCCGATCGGCCTCCGTTAACCTTGTCTAATAGGTGCTCAAACTTCATTGGCCGATGGCGGCCATGTTTTTTTAGATACGCCAATGTCCTCATACACATACATGACACCTTGGACCAAGACACTGCATACCAATTTTCAAGTCAATCGGACTAACGGTCAGGTGGTTAAAGCCTGTTTTATGTTTTTTATATATTATAGCGCCACCATGTGGCCAATCGCCGCGATTTTTTTACTGTTACCTCATATTGAGCTCATACATAGGTTTACCGAGTTTGGTGAAGATACCTCATTTACTTCTGGAGTTATAGCCATTTTAGTAAAATAGGCCCCTCCCATAACATACGTTTTGGCGCCCCTTAGCGACCGTGAATCGAAATTTCGACTTTTTTTCGATAATTATTGATCTTCAGTTTCTAGAGAACATTTCTGCACTGGTTTGGTTCCGATCGGGCGAAAAACCAGGGACTAGTTCGCAAAAGTAGGTTTTTGACAAAATTCAAAATGGCGGAAAATCTATCATGGCGGAAATGAAATCGGAGATATACGTTTTGTTCGTCAGGCGTCCAGCTTTCCAATGATATAAGACACTTGAGTCTACGACATACGTTCTAGGAGTTCTGAGCAGTTTCGCGCTTTTGGTCGCTATAGCGCCACCTATGGGCCAATCGAGGTCATACTTTGATACGTTCTCCCCAAATTGAGGACTACCATTTGGCCAACTTTCAAGGTTCCAGCTCTTACGGTTTGGTCTGCACGATGCGTTTTAGGGGAAAATAATAATAATAATTAAAGCTGCAAGCAGCATTTATCGGGGTTCAAGCAGTTAAGGCCTTTAAGGCATTTAAGCACAAAAGTATCAAAAGTTATTAAGATTTATTTAATAAGCATGTAACCACTGACATAATAGATGGAAAAGACCATTTACAGCCAATACAGGCAATTTACCATGTGATATATATGGTTTTAAAGCTTTTTAACAGTTATAGCGCCACCTATGGTCCGATCTCCATAGAATTGTTTACTGTGACCTCAAATTGAACCCATACACATGTGTACTGAGTTTGGTGAAGATATCTCATTTACTTCTTGAGTTATAGCCATTTTAGTAAAATAGGCTCCTCCCACAACAATTTAGCATATTCTAGTATTATTTACTATGATTCTAGCATGATTTGCCATATTCTAGCATAATTTACCATGATATACTACATTCTAGTATGATTTACCATTGTTTACTGTGATTCTAGCATGGATTACCATAGTTTATCATGATTTATCATAGTTTACCATGATTCATCATAGTTTACCATGATTTACCCTGTTCTAGCATAGTTTACCATGATTTACCATGTTCTAGCATGATTTACCATGATATACCACATTCTAACATGATTTACCATAGTTTATTATGATTTATCATGGCTTACCATGATTTACCATGTTCTAGCATGATGTACCATGATATACCATGTTCTAGAATGATGTACCAGGATTGTAGTATGATTTACCTTGATACACCACATTCTAGTATTATTTATTATGATTTACCATGTTTTTAGTGTGATTTACCATGATTTACCACATTGCTAGCAATTATGTGAAGTATCAGTAAAAATGAAGTGATAAACTCTGACAAAATATGATTGTGCTACAATAGTAATTGTTATATAAGTGATTTTTTAGTGTTTTATTGTTATATAAGTGATTTTTATTGTCTAATGAATGCAAAAGCATAAGTGAGTAGACTTCATTAATAAGTAGAATGGCCAGCAGAGGGCAGGAGAAGACCACATATTGGCTCACTTTCACTTTAAACTTCTTGATTTTCACCATTTTTCTGCACTAAAGCAAACCAGTTTTTCCATTTTAACTCCATAATGCATGTTTACACACACACACACACACACACACACACACACACACACACACACACACACAAAGACAAATGTTGTTGTTGTTTTTTCAATGCTATTGGGATATGTCATTATGAAAATATATTTGAATGGTCTATAAACATTTCACAAAGTCTTTGCAAGCTATTAATCAGATGATTAACCTAAGACTACACACACACATTATGTTGTAGATGCAGACATTTGAAATGTATGATGTGATCAAACTGTCAATACTAATACTTTAACAGATGGATTTTGACTAAATGTAATTGTAAATGTTAAAATAGTGATTTTATAAAGTCTAAATATAAATTATAGAACAATATGACAAAATGACTATTTTGAACAGCAGGGGGAAGTAAAATACCACTTATTGGCTTAACATGCCATTATAATCATATCATTTTCACCTTTTTAACTGTTATAGAGGCAAATTTTGTCTGATCTGTCTGAAAATTTTCATGCATGTTCAGAGTGATATTTCACATGTTCTGACTTGTTTTTAAGAAGGTCTGAGTCATTCATTAAAGAGATATAGGCTTTCGGGGACACTTGGTAAAGGCTACATTTTGAAGTGAACCTATTATAGCTATCCAAATGAAGTAGTTCAACTTTTTCTGACAATTATTGATCTAGTGAGTCCAGAGAATTGTATTGCACTAGTTTTGAACATTATGATATGAAAATTATATGATCAGAGATGGAAAAGACCATTTACAGCCAATACAAGCAACATACCATAGGAAATATATGGTTTTAAAGCTTTTTAAAGGTTATAGCGCTACCTATCGTCCGATCTCCATAAAATTTTGCATGCTTGTTAATGATGTTATGACACATAGGCTGACCAATTTTTGTGAAGTTCTGAGTTTTCATTTAGGATTTATAGGCTTTTGAGTGTATTTTGCCACACCCATTTTATAAATGACCCTATTACAGCCATACAAATGCAAAAGTTCAACTTTTTTTTGATAATTATTGATCTAGAGAGTCCAGAGAATTGTCCTAGACTGGTCTGGTTCCGATCGGGCGAAAAACCTAGGACTAGTTCGCAAAAGTAGGTTTTAGACATATTCGTGAATATTTAATGAACGGTTTGATTGACAGCAATGGTTCTTGAGGCAAAGTTGTTCAGCATGAGCAGATCTATCAAATGATATGCATATTGTGTGGATGAGTGTAACACCACGTGATTACAGAGCCATAAAACTCGTTAGCGCCAAATAGTGGCCGATTTATTTCAAAATTGTTACAGACCTCTAGGGCCATGAGACGAACATGCCCATCGAGTTTCGTTCCGATCGGCCTCCGTTAACCTTGTCTAATCGGTGCTCAAACTTCATTGGCCGATGGCGGCCATGTTTTTTGAGATACGCCAATGTCCTCATAGACATACATGGCACCTTGGACCAAGACACTGCATACCAATTTTCAAGTCAATCGGACTAACGGTCAGGTGGTTATAGCCTGTTTTATGTTTTTTTCATGTTATAGCGCCACCATGTGGCCAATCGCCGCGATTTTTTTACCGTGACCTTAGATTGACCTCTTACACATGTGTACCAAGTTTGGTTAAAATACCTCTTTTACTTCTGGAGTTATAGCCATTTTAGTAAAATAGGCTCCTCCCACAACGTTAATTTTGCACCCCCTAGCGATCGTGAATCGAAATTTCAACTTTTTTTCGATAATTATTCATCTTCAGACTCCAGTGAACAATTCTGCACTGGTTTGGTTCCGATCGGGCGAAAAACCAGGGACTAGTTCGCAAAAGTAGATTTTCGACAAAATTCAAAATGGCGGAAAATCTATCATGGCGGAAATAAAATCGGAGATATACGTTTTGTTCGTCAGGCGTCCAGCTTTCCAATGATATAAGACACTTGAGTCTAGGACTTACGGTCTAGGAGTTATGAGCAGTTTCGCGCTTTTGGTTGCTATAGCGCCACCTATGGGCCAATCGGGGTCATAATTTGATAACCTCTCCTCGATTTTTGTACTACCATATGGCAAAGTTTCAAAGCTCTAGCCCTTACGGTTTGGGCTGCACGATGCGTTTTACGGCGGAATAATAATAATAATAATAATAATTAAAGCTGCAAGCAGCATTTATCGGGGTTCAAGCAGTTAAGGCCTTTAAGGCATTTAAGCACAAAAGCATCAAAAGTTATTAATATTTATTTAGCAAGCATGTAACCACTGACATAATAGATTGGAAAAGACCATTTACAGCCAATACAGGCAATTTACCATGGGATATATATGGTTTTAAAGCTTTTTAACAGTTATAGCGCCACCTATGGTCCGATCTCCATAAAATTGTTTATTGTGACCTCAAATTGAACCCATACACATGTGTACTGAGTTTGGTGAAGATATCTCATTTACTTCTTGAGTTATAGCCATTTTAGTAAAATAGGCTCCTCCCACAACAATTTAGCATATTCTAGTATTATTTACTATGATTCTAGCATGATTTGCCATATTCTAGCATAATTTACCATGATATACTACATTCTAGTATGATTTACCATTGTTTACTGTGATTCAAGCATGGATTACCATAGTTTATCATGATTTATCATAGTTTACCATGATTTATCATAGTTTACCATGATTTACCCTGTTCTAGCATAGTTTACCATGATTTACCATGTTCTAGCATGATTTACCATGATATACCACATTCTAACATGATTTACCATAGTTTATTATGATTTATCATGGCTTACCATGATTTACCCTGTTCTAGCATAGTTTACCATGATTTACCATGTTCTAGCATGATGTACCATGATATACCATGTTCTAGAATGATGTACCAGTTCTAGAATGATGTACCAGGATTGTAGTATGATTTACCTTGATACACCACATTCTAGTATTATTTATTATGATTTACCATGTTTTTAGTGTGATTTACCATGATTTACCACATTGCTAGCAATTATGTGAAGTATCAGTAAAAATGAAGTGATAAACTCTGACAAAATATGATTGTGCTACAATAGTAATTGTTATATAAGTGATTTTTTAGTGTTTTATTGTTATATAAGTGATTTTTAGTGTCTAATGAATGCAAAAGCATATGTGAGTAGACTTCATTAATAAGTAGAATGGCCAGCAGAGGGCAGTAGAAGACCACTTATTGGCTCACTTTCACTTTAAACTTCTTGATTTTCACCATTTTTCTGCACTAAAGCAAACCAGTTTTTTCCATTTTAACTCCATAATGCATGTTTACACACACACACACACACACACACACACACACACACACACACACACACACACACACACACACACACACACAAACACACACACACACACACACACACACACACACACACACACACACACACACACACACACACAAAGACAAATGTTGTTGTTGTTTTTTCAATGCTATTGGGATATGTCATTATGAAAATATATTTGAATGGTCTATAAACATTTCACAAAGTCTTTGTAAGCTATTAATCAGATCATTCAGAATTTATTCAGAAACCTAAGACTACACACACACATTCTGTTGTAGATACAGACATTTGAAGTATATGATGTGATCAAACTGTTTACTGCAAATCTCCTTCAGGATTCACTTTCCTCAATGTGACAATTGTTAGTAGTAATACTTCAATAGATGAATTTGACTACATGTGATTGTAAATGTTAAAAGAGTTATTCAATAACGTCTAAATATGAATTCTACAACAATATGACAAAATGACTATTTTAAACAGCAGGGGGCAGTAGAATACCACTTATTGGCTTAATATGCCATTATATTCATATCATTTTCACCTTTTTAACTGTTATAGAGGCAAATTTTGACTGATCTGTCTGAAAAGGTTCATTTTTGTTTAGAGTGATATTTCACATGTTATGACTTGTTTTGAAGAAGCTCTGAGCATTCATTGAAGAGATATAGGCTTTCGGGGAGACTTGGTCAAGGCCACATTTTGAAGTGACCCTATTATAGCCATACAAATGAAGTAGTTCAACTTTTTCTGATAATTACTGATCTAGAGAGTCCAGAGAATTGTACTGCACTAGTTTTGAACATTATTATATGAAAATTATATGATTATAGATGGAAAAGACCATTTACAGCCAATACAGGCAATTTACCATAGGAAATATATGGTTTTAAAGTTTTTTAACAGTTATAGCGCCACCTATGGTCCGATCTCCATAACATTTCGCATGGTTATTAATGATGTTAGGTCACATACGCTCATCCAATTTTTGTGAAGTTCTGAGTTTTTTTTATATATGATTTATAGGCTCTTTAGTGTATTTTGCCACACCCATTTTATAAATGACCCTATTACAGCCACCCAAATGCAAAAGTTCAACTTTTTTTCGATAATTATTGATCTAGAGAGTCCAGAGAATTGCCCTAGACTGGTCTGGTTCCGATCGGGCAAAAAACCTAGGACTAGTTCGCAAAAGTAGGTTTTTAACATATTCGCGAATAATTAATGAATGGTTTGATTGACATTAGTGGTTCTTGAGGCAAAGTTGTTGAGCATGAGCAGATCTATCTAATGATATGCATTTTGTGACAATAAGTGTAACACCACGTGATTAAAGAGCCTTAAAACTCGTTTGCGCCAACTAGTGGCCGATTTCTTTCAAAATTGTTACAGACCTCTAGGGGCTTGAGCCGAACATGCCCACCGAGTTTCGTTCCGATCGGACTTCGTTAATAGGTGCTCAAACCTCATTTGCCAATGGCGGCCATGTTTTTCGAGATACGCCAATATCCTTTTAGACATACATGGCCCCTTGGGCCAAGACACTGCATACCAAATTTCAAGTCATTCGGAAAAACGGTCAGGTGTCTATACGTTTTTTTTATTTTATAGCGCCACCATGAGGCCAATCGACGCAATTTTTTTACTGTGACCTCAAATTGACCTCCTACATATGTTTACCAAGTTTGGTGAAGATATCTCATTTCGTTCACGAGTTATAACAATTTTAGTAAAACTGACTCCGCCTCCTTCGAACATTTTGGCACCCCGTAGCGACCATGAATCGAAATTTCAACTTTTTTTCGATAATTATTTATATTCAGACTCCAGAGAACATTTCTGCACTGGTTTGGTTCCGATCGGACAAAAAACCACAGACTAGTTCGCAAAAGTAGGTTTTTGACAAAATTCAAAATGGCGGAAAAATTTGCCAACCGGAAATGAAATCGGAGATATACGTTTTGTCCGCCTTGATCCAAGGATTATAGTGATATAAGACACTTGAGTCTACGACAAACCGTCTAGGAGTTATTAGCGATTTTATACTTTTGCTTACTATAGCGCCACCTATTGGCCAATCGGGGTCATAATTTGATAACCTCTCCTCGATTTTTGTACTACCTTCTGGCAAAGTCTCAAGTCTCCAGCACTTACGGTTTGGGCTGCACGATGCGTTTTACGGCAGAATAATAATAATAAAAATCAGGACAATTACAATAGGGTTTCAGCACTTCGTGCTTGAACCCCTAATAATAAAAATCAGCACAATTACAATAGGGTTTCAGCACTTCGTGCTTGAACCCCTAATAAAAATCCTTACAATAACAATAGGGTTTCAGCACTTCGTGCTTGAACCCCTAAAAATCAGCACAATTACAATAGGGTTTCAGCACTTCGTGCTTGAACCCCTAATAAAAATCCTTACAATAACAATAGGGTTTCAGCACTTCGTGCTTGAACCCCTAATTAAAGCTGCAAGCAGCATTTATCGGGGTTCAAGCATTTAAGGTGTTTAAGGCATTTAAGCACATAAGCATTTAAGACATTAAGTTTTATTTAGAAAGCTTTTAACCACTGAAATAAACAATACTGCTATGTTAGTTTTTAGCTCAGCTTTTTATGTACTGGTTTATAAATTATAGCTGGATAAACTGAAATGTTACAAATGTACTTATACTCTACATTGGTTTAAATGTTAACTGTCTCATGGGACAACATTTATTTATATTGGAAATTATTCAGATGTGAAACAATTGCAATGTGGTTGTTTAAGACCAATAAACTTTCTCTTGTTTTAAAGTGTGTGGACAGTCATGTATGCAGATGATAAAACATTACATTTACCAGCGACATCAATTAAGTAGTTGTCTACTACTTTGGATGAGGAAAACGTTTTCCCACAACACTGTGTAGCATGTAGTGTGCAACGTGACTTGACGTGCTACACCCAGTTATAGTATTCGGTAGGGCCTAATTAAATCAGAAGCAAGGAACATCTACTGGGGAGGAAATGGTGCAACAGGTGAGCAAATAGTTAACAATTTTGTTCTGATTGAAAGAGAAAATTATATTTATAAGTGAAAAGGTTCTCTTCGTAGTTTGTTTCAGAAAGATGAGATGACAAATAAGAACAATAGATAGTTAGTAAATGAAAAGACATCACTGACTCATTTGTTTTAGGATGAATGGTTCAACAGCCTAAGCTGTTCGAGAAGCTTCGAGAAGTTCTGCAGTTTTAATAAAATTTGTGAAGAAAAACCCAAAACCAACTGCGTCTGTTTCTTTCACCTTGACCCAAATAACTTAAAATAAAAAATTATACATTCTTTTAGGGTTGTCTTGCAATATTGCAGTATCGCGCAACTGACAAGCCAACCGCAGAGGAATGCAAGTAACCGCAGCAACTGCGATATTCGCATGTTTACGTTTTTCTTATTTTTTTCTATTTTCCCTGCTTGTTTTGAACTTCGTGTGTATTGAATCTTAAATAAGTTAATAATGATAACAAGAATGTTTATCATGGTGATTTGTAACAGACTTGAAACAGACAGTTCTTGAATCAGACAGTGAATGAGAGAGATCGACTGAGCGAGTGCGATTATCTGCATCTGTCTTTGAGGTCAAGCCATATATATATTCATTAAAAAGGTTGCAGTGTCCAAGGAAAGCGAAATATTGTATCGCCCTTTTAACGTTTAAGGGTATTTACCATCAGAGGTGGGTAGTAATGAAGTAAATTTACTTCATTACATTTACTTGAGTATTTTTTTGGTAAAATTTTAGTTTTAAGAGTAGATTTAAATGTGGGTACTTTTACTTCGAGTACATTTCTATTGTAAAAAACGGTACTTTTTAGGGCTGAATGATTAATTGCATTTGCGATAATAATATCGCGATGTGATAAAAGGCGATTTTTTAACCGCAAAAGCAGCGAGCAAGTAAAGCAGTCTGCACTGCGGATAAAGCATCAACTTGGCACACTACGCATATAGACCTTTATGTGATATTGTGTTATAGATTCTCTCCAACGATTCTCTATCTATTCAGATCATTTCAGAATCGAGTCTGAGCTTAGTTTTAAACACAGATACGTGATGATGCTGCGTGTGCTTTATAAACAACCATATTCTGCTTGCTAATAATTCCTCTGTCTGACACACACACACACACACACACACACACACACACACACACACAAAGAAGGGCGTAGATTTGGTTTGAACATTGGGGAGGTTGAAGTTTGGGTCTGCATATTTTTCATGTGATCATGGTAGAAATATTGGGGGGGTTGTAATGCATAGATTTAAATATTGGGGGGGGGGATTATCTCCCCCCAACCCCCCCACAAACTACGCCCCTGCACACACACACACACACACACACACACACACACACACAACACCACTCAAACCTTCCAAAAAATAATCATTCATAAAGTTCGGAAAAGTTGAAGCGAATTACAAGGATATTCGCGGACTGCATTGCACAAGATGCGCTATGATACGCGTGCTTTGCTTGATGTTACTCTTGTAGTGTGCGGTGTCGCTTGCCGGTATTTTCCTTACAAATGCTCTACGAAGACATCATGTGTCTTTTGGAATGCAGTTGGCTTATATATTAAAAATATGAAAATCAAAGACAGAAGCTGCTTTTAATTTTAAATACTCACGCGCTTTGCGAAGAGTGCTTGAGCATATGCGGCTGTGAGCGACTCCGTCTAACGTGGTTAAATGTATTTGCATCTCAAAATGCTTTTATGACAAAGTAGTCGGGTCACTGTTCTTTTCACACTGCATGACTATCTAGGCCAGGATTCAGTCGCTGCTGTGTTCAAACTGCACGATGGATCGGCGACAGAAGGTTTCACACTGCATGACTTTACAATAGGAAGAATCGCCGACAGCTCTGTCTGGCACGCAAACTACGTTTCACAATCAAAGACACGCGAGATGTGACAAGGAAACAACGTGAGATCACGCGTGCAAGACCGGAGCTCTCGCAAGACTGAAATTGTTATTAAAAAGGATAGCCTGCAAGAATATTGAGATCCAACTTGTCTGTGCGCTGATTTGCAGCAAAAAGGAGAAAAATAAAGAGTTTATGCAGGAGGAAATGGTTAGGAAGACGAGGGGAGCAAGGACTGTGTTCTGCAAAGAGAGTGGGTAAATAAATCATTTTGCAGTGTGCTGCTGTTGCTGCTGGTCAAGCAAATGTTTGTGCTTTGTTTCTGTTTGATATAATTGTAAATATATCTATTAAAATACTTATATTCTGGTCTATAACTCCTCCCCGAACTCCCCGCTGCTTTGTATCTTGCTCTCTCATTGGCTGTCGGTCATCGCCAATGTAGTTTTCAGTCAGAACACTTTTCACACAGCAGATTTTGAATCGCCGACAGGTCCAGATATTTAGCATGCCAAATATCTCACGGGTGTCGGCGATTTTCTCAGATTGCGTCTTTGCTCATTCAAACTGCGTGATTGTCACTCGCGTGAACGAGCACCGATTTGCCTGTGATTTCGGGCATTTGTCTGCGATTTCTCAAAACCTGTCGGCGAGCCAAAATCGGGGCTAAAATCGTGCAGTCTGAACTCGGCATAAGTTATTTTAACACAGTAATCACAGCAAGTTATTTTAACAGGATAAAATAAGATGTGGTTTGTGTGTTATTTTAACACACAAACCACATCTTATATTTCAAAAGATGAAAAAGTTCAGACAGCCTACTCTTAAATTCTGAAAGCACTCTTTGTTTATTGATTGTAATGTTTTTAATGTTTCTTTGTTATTTGCTATATGTTTTGAAGCTTTATTAGTTAAACTTCTTAACATATAATTGTATTAAAAAAAATTTAATGTGTAAATATCTCATTTTGTTTTGAAGTTTAGATACTTCTATCTATGAGAGCACAAAAATGAGCCATTGGAGACAATGATTGGATTTTTTTTTTTTTTTTTTTTTCAGTTCCAATCCTAATTTTGACATTTGGGTGTTATTGTTTAGCTATTGACCTATGTTTTCAAATTTCCTGTGGTGTTTTTGTCACGATCGGACTAATGGTTTCGAAGATAATTGCAAGTTTTTAAAGTGCTAAATGACAATGATACATAAACTATAAGGCGAAACCTGGCATGTTTGGTATCGTTGGACTCAGGAAGGATTCAGGATTTCAAGGGACTAATGGTTGTATGCGTTTATAGCCATTTTCATGACATTTTTCCCTGTTATAGCGCCACCAAGTGGCCAATTGTCGCGATTTTTAATCAAATGACCTAAGATTGAGCTAATGAAAATGTGTCCCGAGTTTAGCAAAAATATCTCTTTCCGTTTACAAGTTATAATTGTTTTAGTAAAAGTGGCTGTGGTGCCTTCAAACATTTTGGTTCCCCTTAGTGACCGGGAATTTAAATTAAGATTTTTTTTTGATGATTATTGATAGTCACTGTCCAGAGAATATTTCTGCAGTGGTTTGGTTCCAATCAGGCTAAAAACCTAGGAGTAGTTCGCAAAAGTAGGTTTTTCAAAAAACCTCAATTTACTCGAAATTGGCGCCTGAAGGGCGAGCAAATCGTCGGAGATAGCCATTTTGTCCGCCTTGAGCCAAGGATTCCAACGATGTAAGACACTTGAGCCTGGGACAAAGGGTCTAAGAGTTATGAGCAATTTTGAACTTTTGGTTGCTGTAGCGCCACCTATGGGCCAATCGGGGTCATACTCTGATAGGTTGTCCCCAAATTGAGGCCTACCATCTGGCCAGGTTTCAAGACTCTAGGCCTTACGGTTTGGCCTGCACGATGCGTTTTACGAATCCTTACAATTACAATAGGGTTTCAGCATTTCATGCTTGAACCCCTAATAAGAATGGAAGCTTTTTGCCATTTATAGCGTCACCTAGGGTCCGATCTGCATGAAACTCGGCATGCTTCCTCATCATGTTATGACACATATGCTCATCAATTTTTGTGAAGTTCTGAGTTTTCATTTGGGATTTATAGGCTTTTTAGTGTATTTTGCCCCGCCCCTTTTCTAAATGACCCTGTTACAGCCACCCAAATGCCAAAGTTCAACTTTTTTTCGATAATTATTGATCTAGAGAGTCCAGAGAATTGTCCTAGACTGGTTTGGTTCCGATCGGGCGAAAAACCAGGGACTAGTTTGCAAAAGTAGGTTTTGGACAAAATTCGACATAGCAGAAAATTTCCCCTGCCTACATCAAAATCGGAGATAGCCATGTTGTCCGCCTTGAGCCAAGGATTCCAACGATGTAAGACACTTGAGCCTGGGACAAAGGGTCTAAGAGTTATGAGCAATTTTGAACTTTTGGTTGCTGTAGCGCCACCTATGGGCCGATCGGGGTCATACTCTGATAGGTTGTCCCCAAATTGAGGCCTACCATCTGGCCAGGTTTCAAGACTCTAGGCCTTACGGTTTGGCCTGCACGATGCGTTTTACGAATCCTTACAATTGCAATAGGGTTTCAGCATTTCATGCTTGAACCCCTAATAAGAATGGAAGCTTTTTACCATTTATAGCGTCACCTAGGGTCCGATCTGCATGAAACTCGGCATGCTTCCTCATCATGTTATGACACATATGCTCATCAATTTTTGTGAAGTTCTGAGTTTTCATTTGGGATTTATAGGCTTTTAAGTGTATTTTGCCCCGCCCCTTTTCTAAATGACCCTGTTACAGCCACCCAAATGCCAAAGTTCAACTTTTTTTCGATAATTATTGATCTAGAGAGTCCAGAGAATTGTCCTAGACTGGTTTGGTTCCGATCGGGCGAAAAACCAGGGACTAGTTCACAAAAGTAGGTTTTGGACAAAATTCGACATAGCAGAAAATTTTCCCTGCTTACATCAAAATCGGAGATAGCCATTTTGTCCGCCTTGAGCCAAGGATTCCAACGATGTAAGACACTTGAGCCTGGGACAAAGGGTCTAAGAGTTATGAGCAATTTTGAACTTTTGGTTGCTGTAGCGCCACCTATGGGCCAATCGGGGTCATACTCTGATAGGTTGTCCCCAAATTGAGGCCTACCATCTGGCCAGGTTTCAAGACTCTAGGCCTTACGGTTTGGCCTGCACGATGCGTTTTACGAATCCTTACAATTACAATAGGGTTTCAGCATTTCATGCTTGAACCCCTAATAAGAATGGAAGCTTTTTGCCATTTATAGCGTCACCTAGGGTCCGATCTGCATGAAACTCGGCATGCTTCCTCATCATGTTATGACACATATGCTCATCAATTTTTGTGAAGTTCTGAGTTTTCATTTGGGATTTATAGGCTTTTTAGTGTATTTTGCCCCGCCCCTTTTCTAAATGACCCTGTTACAGCCACGCAAATGCCAAAGTTCAACTTTTTTTCGATAATTATTGATCTAGAGAGTCCAGAGAATTGTCCTAGACTGGTTTGGTTCCGATCGGGCGAACAACCAGGGACTAGTTCGCAAAAGTAGGTTTTGGACAAAATTCGACATAGCAGAAAATTTCCCCTGCATACATCAAAATCGGAGATAGCCATTTTGTCCGCCTTGAGCCAAGGATTCCAACGATGTAAGACACTTGAGCCTGGGACAAAGGGTCTAAGAGTTATGAGCAATTTTGAACTTTTGGTTGCTGTAGCGCCACCTATGGGCCAATCGGGGTCATACTCTGATAGGTTGTCCCCAAATTGAGGCCTACCATCTGGCCAGGTTTCAAGACTCTAGGCCTTACGGTTTGGCCTGCACGATGCGTTTTACGAATCCTTACAATTACAATAGGGTTTCAGCATTTCATGCTTGAACCCCTAATAAGAATGGAAGCTTTTTGCCATTTATAGCGTCACCTAGGGTCCGATCTGCATGAAACTCGGCATGCTTCCTCATCATGTTATGACACATATGCTCATCAATTTTTGTGAAGTTCTGAGTTTTCATTTGGGATTTATAGGCTTTTTAGTGTATTTTGCCCCGCCCCTTTTCTAAATGACCCTGTTACAGCCACCCAAATGCCAAAGTTCAACTTTTTTTCGATAATTATTGATCTAGAGAGTCCAGAGAATTGTCCTAGACTGGTTTGGTTCCGATCGGGCGAACAACCAGGGACTAGTTCGCAAAAGTAGGTTTTGGACAAAATTCGACATAGCAGAAAATTACCCCTGCCTACATCAAAATCGGAGATAGCCATTTTGTCCGCCTTGAGCCAAGGATTCCAACGATGTAAGACACTTGAGCCTGGGACAAAGGGTCTAAGAGTTATGAGCAATTTTGAACTTTTGGTTGCTGTAGCGCCACCTATGGGCCAATCGGGGTCATACTCTGATAGGTTGTCCCCAAATTGAGGCCTACCATCTGGCCAGGTTTCAAGACTCTAGGCCTTACGGTTTGGCCTGCACGATGCGTTTTACGAATCCTTACAATTACAATAGGGTTTCAGCATTTCATGCTTGAACCCCTAATAATAATAATAATAATAATAATAAAAATCAGCACAATTACAATAGGGTTTCAGCACTTCGTGCTTGAACCCCTAATTAAAGCTGCAAGCAGCATTTATCGGGGTTCAAGCATTTAAGGCCTTTAAGCACATAAGCATTTAAGACATTACGTTTTATTTAACAAGCTTTTAACCACTGAAATTATAGATGGAAAAATCCATTTACAGCCAATATAGGCAATTTACCATAGGAAATATGTAGTTTTCAAACCTTTTTGCCAGTTATAGCGCCACCTATGGTCCGATCTACATGAAATTTTGCATGCTTGTTTAGAATGTTATGGCACATATGCTCACCCATTTTCGTGAAGTTCTGAGTTTTCGTTTAGGATTTATAGGCTTCTGAGTGCATTTTGCCACGCCCCTTTCCTAAACGACCCTGTTACAGCCAGGCCAATGCAAAAGTTCAACTTTTTTTCGATAATTATTGATCTAGAGAGTCCAGAGAATTGTCCTAGACTGGTCTGGTTCTGATCGGGCGAAAAACCAGGGACTAGTTCGCAAAAGTAGGTTTTTAACATATTCATGAATATTTAATGAACAGTTTGATTGACAGTGATGGTTCTTGAGGCAAAGTTGTTCAGCATGAGCAGATCTATCAGATGATATGCATTTTGTGATGATAAGTGTAACACCACGTGATTACAGAGCCTTAAAACTCGTTAGCGCCAACTAGTGGCCGATTTCTTTCAAAATTCTTACAGACCTCTAGGGGCTTGAGCCAAACATGCCCATCGAGTTTCGCTCCGATCGGACTTCGTTAACGGTGCTCAAACCTCATTGGCCAATGGCGGCCATGTTTTTCGAGATACGCCAATATCCTTTTAGACATACATGGCCCCTTGGGCCAAGACACTGCATACCAAATTTCAAGTCATTCGGAAAAACGGTCAGTTGTCTATATGTTTTTATTTGTTTTATAGCGCCACCATGTGGCCAATCGACGCAATTTTTTTACTGTGACCTCAGATTGACCTCTTACACATGTGTACCAAGTTTGGTGAAGTTTACTTAATTACTTCTTGAGTTATAGCCATTTTAGTAAAATAGGCTCCTCCCACAACGTTAATTTTGCACCCCCTAGCGACCATTAATCGAAATTTCAACTTTTTTTCGATAATTATTGATCTTCAGACTCCAGAGAACAATTCCGCACTGGTTTGGTTCCGATCGGGCGAAAAACCAGGGACTAGTTCGCAAAAGTAGGTTTTTGACAAAATTCAAAATGGCGAAAAATCTATCATGGCGGAAATGAAATCGGAGATATACGTTTTTTTCTTCAGGAGCTCTGGATTTCAATGATATAAGACACTTGAAGCTACGCCTTACGGTCTGGGAGTTCTGAGCAGTTTTGCGCTTTTGATTGCTATAGCGCCACCTATGGGCCGATTGGGCTGAGTCCGTGTATCTGAGTAGCGAGCAATAGTACTACCATCTGGCAAAGTTTCAAGTCTCTAGGTCTTACGGTTTGGGCTGCACGATGCGTTTTATGGCGGAAAAATAATAATAATAAAAATCAGGACGATTACAATAGGGTTTCAGCACTTCGTGCTTGAACCCCTAATAATAATAATAAAAATCAGCACAATTACAATAGGGTTTCAGCACTTCGTGCTTGAACCCCTAATAAAAATCAGTACAATTACAATAGGGTTTCAGCACTTCGTGCTTGAACCCCTAATAATAATAATTAAAGCTGCAAGCAGCATTTATCGGGGTTCAAGCAGTTAAGGCCTTTAAGGCATTTAAGCACAAAAGCATCAAAAGTTATTAAGATTTATTTAATAAGCATGTAACCACTGACATAATAGATGGAAAAGACCATTTACAGCCAATACAGGCAATTTACCATGTGATATATATGGTTTTAAAGCTTTTTAACAGTTATAGCGCCACCTATGGTCCGATCTCCATAGAATTGTTTACTGTGACCTCAAATTGAACCCATACACATGTGTACTGAGTTTGGTGAAGATATCTCATTTACTTCTTGAGTTATAGCCATTTTAGTAAAATAGGCTCCTCCCACAACAATTTAGCATATTCTAGTATTATTTACTATGATTCTAGCATAATTTGCCATATTCTAGCATAATATACCATGATATACTACATTCTAGTATGATTTACCATTGTTTACTGTGATTCTAGCATGGATTACCATAGTTTATCATGATTTATCATAGTTTACCATGATTCATCATAGTTTACCATGATTTACCCTGTTCTAGCATAGTTTACCATGATTTACCATGTTCTAGCATGATTTACCATGATATACCACATTCTAACATGATTTACCATAGTTTATTATGATTTATCATGGCTTACCATGATTTACCCTGTTCTAGCATAGTTTACCATGATTTACCATGTTCTAGCATGATGTACCATGATATACCATGTTCTAGAATGATGTACCAGGATTGTAGTATGATTTACCTTGATACACCACATTCTAGTATTATTTATTATGATTTACCATGTTTTTAGTGTGATTTACCATGATTTACCACATTGCTAGCAATTATGTGAAGTATCAGTAAAAATGAAGTGATAAACTCTGACAAAATATGATTGTGCTACAATAGTAATTGTTATATAAGTGATTTTTTAGTGTTTTATTGTTATATAAGTGATTTTTAGTGTCTAATGAATGCAAAAGCATATGTGAGTAGACGTCATTAATAAGTAGAATGGCCAGCAGAGGGCAGTAGAAGACCACTTATTGGCTCACTTTCACTTTAAACTTCTTGATTTTCACCATTTTTCTGCACTAAAGCAAACCAGTTTTTCCATTTTAACTCCATAATGCATGTTTACACACACACACACACACACACACACACACACACACACACACACACACACAAAGACAAATGTTGTTGTTGTTTTTTCAATGCTATTGGGATATGTCATTATGAAAATATATTTGAATGGTCTATAAACATTTCACAAAGTCTTTGCAAGCTATTAATCAGATGATTCAGAATTTATTCAGAAACCTAAGACTACACACACACATTATGTTGTAGATGCAGACATTTGAAATGTATGATGTGATCAAACTGTCAATACTAATACTTTAACAGATGGATTTTGACTAAATGTAATTGTAAATGTTAAAATAGTGATTTTATAAAGTCTAAATATAAATTATAGAACAATATGACAAAATGACTATTTTGAACAGCAGGGGGCAGTAAAATACCACTTATTGGCTTAACATTCCATTATAATCATATCATTTTCACCTTTTTAACTGTTATAGAGGCAAATTTTGTCTGATCTGTCTGAAAATTTTCATGCATGTTCAGAGTGATATTTCACATGTTCTGACTTGTTTTTAAGAAGGTCTGAGTCATTCATTAAAGAGATATAGGCTTTCGGGGACACTTGGTAAAGGCTACATTTTGAAGTGAACCTATTATAGCTATCCAAATGAAGTAGTTCAACTTTTTCTGACAATTATTGATCTAGTGAGTCCAGAGAATTGTATTGCACTAGTTTTGAACATTATGATATGAAAATTATATGATCAGAGATGGAAAAGACCATTTACAGCCAATACAGGCAACATACCATAGGAAATATATGGTTTTAAAGCTTTTTAACAGTTATAGCGCCACCTATCGTCCGATCTCCATACAATTTTGCATGCTTATTAATGATGTTATGACACATAGGCTGACCAATTTTTGTGAAGTTCTGAGTTTTCATTTAGGATTTATAGGCTTTTTAGTGTATTTTGCCACACCCATTTTATAAATGACCATATTACAGCCATACAAATGCAAAAGTTCAACTTTTTTTTGATAATTATTGATCTAGAGAGTCCAGAGAATTGTCCTAGACTGGTCTGGTTCCGATCGGGCGAAAAACCTAGGACTAGTTTGCAAAAGTAGGTTTTAGACATATTCGTGAATATTTAATGAACGGTTTGATTGACAGCAATGGTTCTTGAGGCAAAGTTGTTCAGCATGAGCAGATCTATCAAATGATATGCATATTGTGTGGATGAGTGTAACACCACGTGATTACAGAGCCATAAAACTCGTTAGCGCCAACTAGTGGCCGATTTCTTTCAAAATTCTTACAGACCTCTAGGGCCATGAGACAAACATGCCCATCGAGTTTCGTTCTGATCGGCCTCCGTTAACCTTGTCTAATCGGTGCTCAAATTTCATTGGCCGATGGCGGCCATGTTTTTTGAGATACGCCAATGTCCTCATAGACATACATGGCACCTTGGACCAAGACACTGCATACCAATTTTCAAGTCAATCGGACTAACGGTCAGGTGGTTATAGCCTGTTTTATGTTTTTTTCATGTTATAGCGCCACCATGTGGCCAATCGCCGCGATTTTTTTACCGTGACCTCAGATTGACCTCTTACACATGTGTACCAAGTTTGGTTAAAATACCTCTTTTACTTCTGGAGTTATAGCCATTTTAGTAAAATAGGCTCCTCCCACAACGTTAATTGTGCACCCCCTAGCGACCGTGAATCGAAATTTCAACTTTTTTTCGATAATTATTGATCTTCAGACTCCAGTGAACAATTCTGCACTGGTTTGGTTCCGATCGGGCGAAAAACCAGGGACTAGTTTGCAAAAGTAGATTTTCGACAAAATTCAAAATGGCGGAAAATCTATCATGGCGGAAATAAAATCGGAGATATACGTTTTGTTCGTCAGGCGTCCAGCTTTCCAATGATATAAGACACTTGAGTCTAGAACTTACGGTCTAGGAGTTATGAGCAGTTTCGCGCTTTTGGTTGCTATAGCGCCACCTATGGGCCAATCGGGGTCATAATTTGATGACCTCTCCTCGATTTTTGTACTACCATATGGCAAAGTTTCAAAGCTCTAGCCCTTACGGTTTGGGCTGCACGATGCGTTTTACGGCGGAATAATAATAATAATAATAATAATTAAAGCTGCAAGCAGCGTTTATCGGGGTTCAAGCAGTTAATGCCTTTAAGGCATTTAAGCACAAAAGCATCAAAAGTTATTAAGTTTTATTTAGCAAGCATGTAATATATGGTTTTAAAGCTTTTTAACAGTTATAGCGCCACCTATGGTCCGATCTCCATAATATTTCGCATGCTTGTTAATGACGTTATGTCACATATGCTCACCAATTTTTGTGAAGTTCTGAGTTTTTATTTATGATCTATAGGCTTCTTAGTGCATTTTGCCACACCCATTTTATAAATGACCCTATTACAGCCATCCAAATGCAAAAGTTCAACTTTTTTTTGATAATTATTGATCTAGAGAGTCCAGAGAATTGTCCTACACTGTTCTGGTTCCGATCGGGCGAAAAACCTAGGACTAGTTCGCAAAAGTAGGTTTTGAACATATTCTTGAATATTTAATGAACGGTTTGATTGACAGCATTGGTTCTTGAGGCAAAGTTGTTCAGCATGAGCAGATCTATCAAATGATATGCATTTTGTGACGATAAGTGTAACACCACGTGATTACAGAGCCGTAAAACTCGTTAGCGCCAACTAGTGGCCGATTTCTTTCAAAACTCTTACAGACCTCTAGGGCCATGAGTTGAACATGCCCATCGAGTTTTGTTCCGATCGGCCTCCATTAACCTTGTCTAATAGGTGCTCAAATTTCATTGGTCGATGGCGGCCATGTTTTTTGAGATACGCCAATGTCCTCATAGACATACATGGCACCTTGGACCAAGACACTGCATACCAATTTTCAAGTCAATCGGACTAACGGTCAGGTAGTTATAGCCCTTTTCATGTTTTTTTCATGTTATAGCGCCACCTAGTGTTCAATCGTCGTGATGTCTTTACTGTGACCCCAGACTGATCTCATACACATGTGTACCAAGTTTGGTAAAGATATCTCATTTACTTCTCGAGTTATAGCCATTTTAGTAAAATAGGCTCCTCCCACAAAATAAATTTATCAACCCCTAGTGACCAGGAATCGAAATTTCAACTTTTTTTCGATAATTATTGATATTCAGACTCCAGAGAACATTTCTGCACTGGTTTGGTTCCAATCGGACACAAAACCAGGGACTAGTTCACAAAAGTAGGTTTTTGACATAATTCAAAATGGCGGAAAATTTGCATACCGTAAATGAAATCGGAGATATACGTTTTGACCTTCAGGCGTCCAGCTTTCCAATGATATAAGACACTTGAGTCTACGACATACGGTCTAGGAGTTATGAGCAGTTTCGCGCTTTTGGTCGCTATAGCGCCACCTATGGGCCAATCGGGGTCATACTTTGATAGCTTCTCCCCAAATTGAGGACTACCATTTGGCCAAGTTTCAAGGTTCCTGCTCTTACGGTTTGGCCTGCACGATGCGTTTTAGCGGAAAATAATAATAATAATTAAAGCTGCAAGCAGCATTTATCGGGGTTCAAGCAGTTATGGCTTTTAAGGCCTTTAAGCACAAAAGCATCAAAAGACATTAAGTTTTATTTAGCAAGCATTTAACCACTGACATCATAGATGGAAAAGACCATTTACAGCCAAAACAGGCAATTTAACATAGGAAATATATGGTTTTAAAGCGTTTTTACAGTTATAGCACCTTTTGCCTGAGTCTTCTTATAGTCTTGCCTGAATACACTATAAAACATTGTTAGGCCTAGGTCCAAATACATAAAAAAGATGCTCTCTTACATTATAGCGGGATTTTCCGGGCTTTCCTATGTGCAACTGCAAAGTTGTCGATTAGATCAGGATTGTGCGCACAGGCATTCTCAATTGACCCTTCGCAGGGAGTTTGATTGACAGGCGATCTGACTAATCATAATCTGCCATTTTGTCCAACAAAGCAGTCAGGAGAGTTAGTAGATTAACATTGGAGGATTTAAATTTGAAAAACAAAGTGTACTGACGTTTTAGCACTTTAAAACAACATTCCTTTTATGTTCATTCATGTTTATTTTAATGCTATAAATTAACTAGAAGGAAGAGATGATCGGTTCACAAGCAGCTTTAACTGAGCCTCGAGTCTACAGCGATCTGTCAGACACATTAAAGAGTCACAAAACGGTATTTATTGTTTAAATGTCTCTAAAAAATGACTACATTTGAAAGGTGAGACTTTGTTTCATATCAAAAGTACTTGTCTGTCAGCGCGCAGTCTTTTCTCTGATCCGCAATGTATTTTTCACTGCGTGAGAACTTGGTGTGGTGTGAGAGTGGCGTCGCTTGTGAGACATAGCAACAGTAACTAAAGTAGGCGGGTCTTTGTGAACGGTCATTGACAGTATGGACGGGGATTCGCCAGTCCCAATTTAAAACAAATTTCATCACAATCCATCATTGTTCATTTCAAACATGTGAGAGCATCAAAATGATCCATGGGTGAAATTGATTGGATTTAATTTATTTTTTTGTCAGTTCCTATCATAATTTTAACATTTTGGCGTTATTGTTTAGCTATTTACCTATGTTTTCAAATTTCCTTTGTTTTTCTGTTGTTGTCTCGATCAGACTTTGAAGATAACCACAATTTTTTAAAGCCTTAAATGACACTTATAAAAACCATAAGGCGAAACCTGGCATGTTTGGTATTGTTGGACTCGGCAAGGATTCTTAGGAGGTCACTCCTGTGAAAAAAACACGGGCTTGAAACTTCTAAGGCTCCTTCAAGGCATTGTGCCAATGACATATACTGAGTTTTTTGAGATACACCAATGTTCTCATAAGCCGCTTTCCGACAAAGTAGTTCTAGGAACTTAGTTCTAGGAACTGTCCACTTCTAAACAGTTCTAAGAACTACTCTCCTCCAAACTCGGTTTTGCTGTTTGCGTTCGCACTGGCCAAGTGGCCATAGGAGCTGGTAGGAGGGGTAAGGGAGTGACGCAAGCACGGTGACTTTTATTTTGACGGCGCGACGGACCTTTATTTTGGCGGCGCTGAGAACGCCAGAGCAAACAATGCTCGCATTCTCTGTGTTTATTAGTTAGCGATCTGTCTAACAGTACTGTTTAATATCTTATTAGATAGAACTGTTATGGAAAGTAGACAGTATATGAAAAAAGGTTATTAGCCTACATAATCATGTTTGGCTTGGTCCCCTCAAAGTTGCGTTGGATTTTCTCTTCAGCATTTAAGGTTTAGAGACCCATCTATCACTGTTTTCCATGTTTGTATAGTTAGTTTATAGAGTAAATATATAGGCTATAATGTGTTTACATTCTAGCTGTTTTAAAAATGGCGGGTGCTGGTGTTCCGCGTGCGTTCGGTCAATCAGCGTACACTAACGTCACGGATAGTTCCTATAGTGCTGGTTTAGACCCTACTCTGAAGTAGGACCTAAATTAGTTCCTACAAATGGAGTTCCTAGAACTAAAATCGTTCCTAGTTCCTGCGGTGCGAACACGCCGACATCCGGGTACTATAGCCAATAGTTCTAGGAACTGTGAAAAGGTTCCTCCGGTCGGAAAGCGGCTATGGACTATCATGGCACCCTGGACAAAGACACTGCGTGCCAATTTTCAGTAGACTAACGGTTGGGTGCGCTTATAGCTATTTTCATGATTTTTTTCACTGTTATAGCGCCACCAAGTGGCCAATTATCACGATTTTTTTCATGTCAACTCAGATTGAGCTTATGAACTTGTGTCCCAAGTTTAGCGAAAATATCTCTTTCCGTTCACAAGTTATAACCGTTTTATAGTGCCACCTAGTGGCCAATTGTTGTGATTTTTTTCAAGTGATCTCAGATTGAGCTCAGGAAGATGTATACCAAGTTTAGCAAAAAAATCTCTTTCCGTTCACAATTTATAACCGTTTTAGTAAAAGTGGCCCTGGTGCCATCAAAGATTTTGGTTCCCCTTATCGACCGTTAATTGAAATGTTGAATTTTTTGGATGATTATTGATTGTCAGACTCCAAAGAATATTCTTGCTGTGGTTTGGTTCCGATCGGGCCAAAAACCTAGAAGAAGTTCGCAAAAATAGGTTTTTCAAAAAAATGCAATTTACTCGAAATTGGCGCCTGAAGGGCGAGCAAATCAGAGATAGCCATTTTGTCCGCCTTGAGCCAAGGATTCCAACGATATAGGGCACTTGATCCTGGGACAAACGGTCTAAGAGTTATGAGCAATTTTGAACTTTTGGTTGCTGTAGCGCCACCTATGGGCCATTCGGGGTCATACTCTGATAGGTTGTCCCCAAACTGAGGCCTACCATCTGGCCAGGTTTCACGTCTCTAGGCCTTACGGTTTGGCCTGCACGATGCGTTTTACGAATCCTTACAATTACAATAGGGTTTCAGCATGAAATGCTTGAACCCCTAATAAGAATGAGGGCTTTTTGCCAGTTATAGCGCCACCTAAGGTCCGATCTCCATGAAACTCTGCATGCTTCCTCACCATGTTCTGACACATATGCTCATCAATTTTGGTGAAGTTCTGAGTTTTCATTTGGGATTTATTGGCTTTTGAGTGTATTTTGCCACGCCCCTTTTCTAAACGAGCCTGTTACAGCCACCCAAATGCAAAAGTTCAACTTTTTTTCGATAATTATTGATCTAGAGAGTCCAGAGAATTGTCCTAGACTGGTTTGGTTCCGATCGGGCGAAAAACCAGGGACTAGTTCGCAAAAGTAGGTTTTGGACAAAATTCGACATAGCAGAATATTTTCCCTGCCGACATCCAAATCGGAGATAGCCATTTTGTCCGCCTTGAGCCAAGGATTCCAACGATATAGGGCACTTGATCCTGGGACAAACGGTCTAAGAGTTATGAGCAATTTTGAACTTTTGGTTGCTGTAGCGCCACCTATGGGCCATTCGGGGTCATACTCTGATAGGTTGTCCCCAAACTGAGGCCTACCATCTGGCCAGGTTTCACGTCTCTAGGCCTTACGGTTTGGCCTGCACGATGCGTTTTACGAATCCTTACAATTACAATAGGGTTTCAGCATGAAATGCTTGAACCCCTAATAAGAATGAGGGCTTTTTGCCAGTTATAGCGCCACCTAAGGTCCGATCTCCATGAAACTCTGCATGCTTCCTCACCATGTTCTGACACATATGCTCATCAATTTTGGTGAAGTTCTGAGTTTTCATTTGGGATTTATTGGCTTTTGAGTGTATTTTGCCACGCCCCTTTTCTAAACGAGCCTGTTACAGCCACCCAAATGCAAAAGTTCAACTTTTTTTCGATAATTATTGATCTAGAGAGTCCAGAGAATTGTCCTAGACTGGTTTGGTTCCGATCGGGCGAAAAACCAGGGACTAGTTCGCAAAAGTAGGTTTTGGACAAAATTCGACATAGCAGAATATTTTCCCTGCCGACATCCAAATCGGAGATAGCCATTTTGTCCGCCTTGAGCCAAGGATTCCAACGATATAGGGCACTTGATCCTGGGACAAACGGTCTAAGAGTTATGAGCAATTTTGAACTTTTGGTTGCTGTAGCGCCACCTATGGGCCATTCGGGGTCATACTCTGATAGGTTGTCCCCAAACTGAGGCCTACCATCTGGCCAGGTTTCACGTCTCTAGGCCTTACGGTTTGGCCTGCACGATGCGTTTTACGAATCCTTACAATTACAATAGGGTTTCAGCATGAAATGCTTGAACCCCTAATAAGAATGAGGGCTTTTTGCCAGTTATAGCGCCACCTAAGGTCCGATCTCCATGAAACTCTGCATGCTTCCTCACCATGTTCTGACACATATGCTCATCAATTTTGGTGAAGTTCTGAGTTTTCATTTGGGATTTATTGGCTTTTGAGTGTATTTTGCCACGCCCCTTTTCTAAACGAGCCTGTTACAGCCACCCAAATGCAAAAGTTCAACTTTTTTTCGATAATTATTGATCTAGAGAGTCCAGAGAATTGTCCTAGACTGGTTTGGTTCCGATCGGGCGAAAAACCAGGGACTAGTTCGCAAAAGTAGGTTTTGGACAAAATTCGACATAGCAGAATATTTTCCCTGCCGACATCCAAATCGGAGATAGCCATTTTGTCCGCCTTGAGCCAAGGATTCCAACGATATAGGGCACTTGATCCTGGGACAAACGGTCTAAGAGTTATGAGCAATTTTGAACTTTTGGTTGCTGTAGCGCCACCTATGGGCCATTCGGGGTCATACTCTGATAGGTTGTCCCCAAACTGAGGCCTACCATCTGGCCAGGTTTCACGTCTCTAGGCCTTACGGTTTGGCCTGCACGATGCGTTTTACGAATCCTTACAATTACAATAGGGTTTCAGCATGAAATGCTTGAACCCCTAATAAGAATGAGGGCTTTTTGCCAGTTATAGCGCCACCTAAGGTCCGATCTCCATGAAACTCTGCATGCTTCCTCACCATGTTCTGACACATATGCTCATCAATTTTGGTGAAGTTCTGAGTTTTCATTTGGGATTTATTGGCTTTTGAGTGTATTTTGCCACGCCCCTTTTCTAAACGAGCCTGTTACAGCCACCCAAATGCAAAAGTTCAACTTTTTTTCGATAATTATTGATCTAGAGAGTCCAGAGAATTGTCCTAGACTGGTTTGGTTCCGATCGGGCGAAAAACCAGGGACTAGTTCGCAAAAGTAGGTTTTGGACAAAATTCGACATAGCAGAATATTTTCCCTGCCGACATCCAAATCGGAGATAGCCATTTTGTCCGCCTTGAGCCAAGGATTCCAACGATATAGGGCACTTGATCCTGGGACAAACGGTCTAAGAGTTATGAGCAATTTTGAACTTTTGGTTGCTGTAGCGCCACCTATGGGCCATTCGGGGTCATACTCTGATAGGTTGTCCCCAAACTGAGGCCTACCATCTGGCCAGGTTTCACGTCTCTAGGCCTTACGGTTTGGCCTGCACGATGCGTTTTACGAATCCTTACAATTACAATAGGGTTTCAGCATGAAATGCTTGAACCCCTAATAAGAATGAGGGCTTTTTGCCAGTTATAGCGCCACCTAAGGTCCGATCTCCATGAAACTCTGCATGCTTCCTCACCATGTTCTGACACATATGCTCATCAATTTTGGTGAAGTTCTGAGTTTTCATTTGGGATTTATTGGCTTTTGAGTGTATTTTGCCACGCCCCTTTTCTAAACGAGCCTGTTACAGCCACCCAAATGCAAAAGTTCAACTTTTTTTCGATAATTATTGATCTAGAGAGTCCAGAGAATTGTCCTAGACTGGTTTGGTTCCGATCGGGCGAAAAACCAGGGACTAGTTCGCAAAAGTAGGTTTTGGACAAAATTCGACATAGCAGAATATTTTCCCTGCCGACATCCAAATCGGAGATAGCCATTTTGTCCGCCTTGAGCCAAGGATTCCAACGATATAGGGCACTTGATCCTGGGACAAACGGTCTAAGAGTTATGAGCAATTTTGAACTTTTGGTTGCTGTAGCGCCACCTATGGGCCATTCGGGGTCATACTCTGATAGGTTGTCCCCAAACTGAGGCCTACCATCTGGCCAGGTTTCACGTCTCTAGGCCTTACGGTTTGGCCTGCACGATGCGTTTTACGAATCCTTACAATTACAATAGGGTTTCAGCATGAAATGCTTGAACCCCTAATAAGAATGAGGGCTTTTTGCCAGTTATAGCGCCACCTAAGGTCCGATCTCCATGAAACTCTGCATGCTTCCTCACCATGTTCTGACACATATGCTCATCAATTTTGGTGAAGTTCTGAGTTTTCATTTGGGATTTATTGGCTTTTGAGTGTATTTTGCCACGCCCCTTTTCTAAACGAGCCTGTTACAGCCACCCAAATGCAAAAGTTCAACTTTTTTTCGATAATTATTGATCTAGAGAGTCCAGAGAATTGTCCTAGACTGGTTTGGTTCCGATCGGGCGAAAAACCAGGGACTAGTTCGCAAAAGTAGGTTTTGGACAAAATTCGACATAGCAGAATATTTTCCCTGCCGACATCCAAATCGGAGATAGCCATTTTGTCCGCCTTGAGCCAAGGATTCCAACGATATAGGGCACTTGATCCTGGGACAAACGGTCTAAGAGTTATGAGCAATTTTGAACTTTTGGTTGCTGTAGCGCCACCTATGGGCCATTCGGGGTCATACTCTGATAGGTTGTCCCCAAACTGAGGCCTACCATCTGGCCAGGTTTCACGTCTCTAGGCCTTACGGTTTGGCCTGCACGATGCGTTTTACGAATCCTTACAATTACAATAGGGTTTCAGCATGAAATGCTTGAACCCCTAATAAGAATGAGGGCTTTTTGCCAGTTATAGCGCCACCTAAGGTCCGATCTCCATGAAACTCTGCATGCTTCCTCACCATGTTCTGACACATATGCTCATCAATTTTGGTGAAGTTCTGAGTTTTCATTTGGGATTTATTGGCTTTTGAGTGTATTTTGCCACGCCCCTTTTCTAAACGAGCCTGTTACAGCCACCCAAATGCAAAAGTTCAACTTTTTTTCGATAATTATTGATCTAGAGAGTCCAGAGAATTGTCCTAGACTGGTTTGGTTCCGATCGGGCGAAAAACCAGGGACTAGTTCGCAAAAGTAGGTTTTGGACAAAATTCGACATAGCAGAATATTTTCCCTGCCGACATCCAAATCGGAGATAGCCATTTTGTCCGCCTTGAGCCAAGGATTCCAACGATATAGGGCACTTGATCCTGGGACAAACGGTCTAAGAGTTATGAGCAATTTTGAACTTTTGGTTGCTGTAGCGCCACCTATGGGCCATTCGGGGTCATACTCTGATAGGTTGTCCCCAAACTGAGGCCTACCATCTGGCCAGGTTTCACGTCTCTAGGCCTTACGGTTTGGCCTGCACGATGCGTTTTACGAATCCTTACAATTACAATAGGGTTTCAGCATGAAATGCTTGAACCCCTAATAAGAATGAGGGCTTTTTGCCAGTTATAGCGCCACCTAAGGTCCGATCTCCATGAAACTCTGCATGCTTCCTCACCATGTTCTGACACATATGCTCATCAATTTTGGTGAAGTTCTGAGTTTTCATTTGGGATTTATTGGCTTTTGAGTGTATTTTGCCACGCCCCTTTTCTAAACGAGCCTGTTACAGCCACCCAAATGCAAAAGTTCAACTTTTTTTCGATAATTATTGATCTAGAGAGTCCAGAGAATTGTCCTAGACTGGTTTGGTTCCGATCGGGCGAAAAACCAGGGACTAGTTCGCAAAAGTAGGTTTTGGACAAAATTCGACATAGCAGAATATTTTCCCTGCCGACATCCAAATCGGAGATAGCCATTTTGTCCGCCTTGAGCCAAGGATTCCAACGATATAGGGCACTTGATCCTGGGACAAACGGTCTAAGAGTTATGAGCAATTTTGAACTTTTGGTTGCTGTAGCGCCACCTATGGGCCATTCGGGGTCATACTCTGATAGGTTGTCCCCAAACTGAGGCCTACCATCTGGCCAGGTTTCACGTCTCTAGGCCTTACGGTTTGGCCTGCACGATGCGTTTTACGAATCCTTACAATTACAATAGGGTTTCAGCATGAAATGCTTGAACCCCTAATAAGAATGAGGGCTTTTTGCCAGTTATAGCGCCACCTAAGGTCCGATCTCCATGAAACTCTGCATGCTTCCTCACCATGTTCTGACACATATGCTCATCAATTTTGGTGAAGTTCTGAGTTTTCATTTGGGATTTATTGGCTTTTGAGTGTATTTTGCCACGCCCCTTTTCTAAACGAGCCTGTTACAGCCACCCAAATGCAAAAGTTCAACTTTTTTTCGATAATTATTGATCTAGAGAGTCCAGAGAATTGTCCTAGACTGGTTTGGTTCCGATCGGGCGAAAAACCAGGGACTAGTTCGCAAAAGTAGGTTTTGGACAAAATTCGACATAGCAGAATATTTTCCCTGCCGACATCCAAATCGGAGATAGCCATTTTGTCCGCCTTGAGCCAAGGATTCCAACGATATAGGGCACTTGATCCTGGGACAAACGGTCTAAGAGTTATGAGCAATTTTGAACTTTTGGTTGCTGTAGCGCCACCTATGGGCCATTCGGGGTCATACTCTGATAGGTTGTCCCCAAACTGAGGCCTACCATCTGGCCAGGTTTCACGTCTCTAGGCCTTACGGTTTGGCCTGCACGATGCGTTTTACGAATCCTTACAATTACAATAGGGTTTCAGCATGAAATGCTTGAACCCCTAATAAGAATGAGGGCTTTTTGCCAGTTATAGCGCCACCTAAGGTCCGATCTCCATGAAACTCTGCATGCTTCCTCACCATGTTCTGACACATATGCTCATCAATTTTGGTGAAGTTCTGAGTTTTCATTTGGGATTTATTGGCTTTTGAGTGTATTTTGCCACGCCCCTTTTCTAAACGAGCCTGTTACAGCCACCCAAATGCAAAAGTTCAACTTTTTTTCGATAATTATTGATCTAGAGAGTCCAGAGAATTGTCCTAGACTGGTTTGGTTCCGATCGGGCGAAAAACCAGGGACTAGTTCGCAAAAGTAGGTTTTGGACAAAATTCGACATAGCAGAATATTTTCCCTGCCGACATCCAAATCGGAGATAGCCATTTTGTCCGCCTTGAGCCAAGGATTCCAACGATATAGGGCACTTGATCCTGGGACAAACGGTCTAAGAGTTATGAGCAATTTTGAACTTTTGGTTGCTGTAGCGCCACCTATGGGCCATTCGGGGTCATACTCTGATAGGTTGTCCCCAAACTGAGGCCTACCATCTGGCCAGGTTTCACGTCTCTAGGCCTTACGGTTTGGCCTGCACGATGCGTTTTACGAATCCTTACAATTACAATAGGGTTTCAGCATGAAATGCTTGAACCCCTAATAAGAATGAGGGCTTTTTGCCAGTTATAGCGCCACCTAAGGTCCGATCTCCATGAAACTCTGCATGCTTCCTCACCATGTTCTGACACATATGCTCATCAATTTTGGTGAAGTTCTGAGTTTTCATTTGGGATTTATTGGCTTTTGAGTGTATTTTGCCACGCCCCTTTTCTAAACGAGCCTGTTACAGCCACCCAAATGCAAAAGTTCAACTTTTTTTCGATAATTATTGATCTAGAGAGTCCAGAGAATTGTCCTAGACTGGTTTGGTTCCGATCGGGCGAAAAACCAGGGACTAGTTCGCAAAAGTAGGTTTTGGACAAAATTCGACATAGCAGAATATTTTCCCTGCCGACATCCAAATCGGAGATAGCCATTTTGTCCGCCTTGAGCCAAGGATTCCAACGATATAGGGCACTTGATCCTGGGACAAACGGTCTAAGAGTTATGAGCAATTTTGAACTTTTGGTTGCTGTAGCGCCACCTATGGGCCATTCGGGGTCATACTCTGATAGGTTGTCCCCAAACTGAGGCCTACCATCTGGCCAGGTTTCACGTCTCTAGGCCTTACGGTTTGGCCTGCACGATGCGTTTTACGAATCCTTACAATTACAATAGGGTTTCAGCATGAAATGCTTGAACCCCTAATAAGAATGAGGGCTTTTTGCCAGTTATAGCGCCACCTAAGGTCCGATCTCCATGAAACTCTGCATGCTTCCTCACCATGTTCTGACACATATGCTCATCAATTTTGGTGAAGTTCTGAGTTTTCATTTGGGATTTATTGGCTTTTGAGTGTATTTTGCCACGCCCCTTTTCTAAACGAGCCTGTTACAGCCACCCAAATGCAAAAGTTCAACTTTTTTTCGATAATTATTGATCTAGAGAGTCCAGAGAATTGTCCTAGACTGGTTTGGTTCCGATCGGGCGAAAAACCAGGGACTAGTTCGCAAAAGTAGGTTTTGGACAAAATTCGACATAGCAGAATATTTTCCCTGCCGACATCCAAATCGGAGATAGCCATTTTGTCCGCCTTGAGCCAAGGATTCCAACGATATAGGGCACTTGATCCTGGGACAAACGGTCTAAGAGTTATGAGCAATTTTGAACTTTTGGTTGCTGTAGCGCCACCTATGGGCCATTCGGGGTCATACTCTGATAGGTTGTCCCCAAACTGAGGCCTACCATCTGGCCAGGTTTCACGTCTCTAGGCCTTACGGTTTGGCCTGCACGATGCGTTTTACGAATCCTTACAATTACAATAGGGTTTCAGCATGAAATGCTTGAACCCCTAATAAGAATGAGGGCTTTTTGCCAGTTATAGCGCCACCTAAGGTCCGATCTCCATGAAACTCTGCATGCTTCCTCACCATGTTCTGACACATATGCTCATCAATTTTGGTGAAGTTCTGAGTTTTCATTTGGGATTTATTGGCTTTTGAGTGTATTTTGCCACGCCCCTTTTCTAAACGAGCCTGTTACAGCCACCCAAATGCAAAAGTTCAACTTTTTTTCGATAATTATTGATCTAGAGAGTCCAGAGAATTGTCCTAGACTGGTTTGGTTCCGATCGGGCGAAAAACCAGGGACTAGTTCGCAAAAGTAGGTTTTGGACAAAATTCGACATAGCAGAATATTTTCCCTGCCGACATCCAAATCGGAGATAGCCATTTTGTCCGCCTTGAGCCAAGGATTCCAACGATATAGGGCACTTGATCCTGGGACAAACGGTCTAAGAGTTATGAGCAATTTTGAACTTTTGGTTGCTGTAGCGCCACCTATGGGCCATTCGGGGTCATACTCTGATAGGTTGTCCCCAAACTGAGGCCTACCATCTGGCCAGGTTTCACGTCTCTAGGCCTTACGGTTTGGCCTGCACGATGCGTTTTACGAATCCTTACAATTACAATAGGGTTTCAGCATGAAATGCTTGAACCCCTAATAAGAATGAGGGCTTTTTGCCAGTTATAGCGCCACCTAAGGTCCGATCTCCATGAAACTCTGCATGCTTCCTCACCATGTTCTGACACATATGCTCATCAATTTTGGTGAAGTTCTGAGTTTTCATTTGGGATTTATTGGCTTTTGAGTGTATTTTGCCACGCCCCTTTTCTAAACGAGCCTGTTACAGCCACCCAAATGCAAAAGTTCAACTTTTTTTCGATAATTATTGATCTAGAGAGTCCAGAGAATTGTCCTAGACTGGTTTGGTTCCGATCGGCGCGAAAAACCAGGGACTAGTTCGCAAAAGTAGGTTTTGGACAAAATTCGACATAGCAGAATATTTTCCCTGCCGACATCCAAATCGGAGATAGCCATTTTGTCCGCCTTGAGCCAAGGATTCCAACGATATAGGGCACTTGATCCTGGGACAAACGGTCTAAGAGTTATGAGCAATTTTGAACTTTTGGTTGCTGTAGCGCCACCTATGGGCCATTCGGGGTCATACTCTGATAGGTTGTCCCCAAACTGAGGCCTACCATCTGGCCAGGTTTCACGTCTCTAGGCCTTACGGTTTGGCCTGCACGATGCGTTTTACGAATCCTTACAATTACAATAGGGTTTCAGCATGAAATGCTTGAACCCCTAATAAGAATGAGGGCTTTTTGCCAGTTATAGCGCCACCTAAGGTCCGATCTCCATGAAACTCTGCATGCTTCCTCACCATGTTCTGACACATATGCTCATCAATTTTGGTGAAGTTCTGAGTTTTCATTTGGGATTTATTGGCTTTTGAGTGTATTTTGCCACGCCCCTTTTCTAAACGAGCCTGTTACAGCCACCCAAATGCAAAAGTTCAACTTTTTTTCGATAATTATTGATCTAGAGAGTCCAGAGAATTGTCCTAGACTGGTTTGGTTCCGATCGGGCGAAAAACCAGGGACTAGTTCGCAAAAGTAGGTTTTGGACAAAATTCGACATAGCAGAATATTTTCCCTGCCGACATCCAAATCGGAGATAGCCATTTTGTCCGCCTTGAGCCAAGGATTCCAACGATATAGGGCACTTGATCCTGGGACAAACGGTCTAAGAGTTATGAGCAATTTTGAACTTTTGGTTGCTGTAGCGCCACCTATGGGCCATTCGGGGTCATACTCTGATAGGTTGTCCCCAAACTGAGGCCTACCATCTGGCCAGGTTTCACGTCTCTAGGCCTTACGGTTTGGCCTGCACGATGCGTTTTACGAATCCTTACAATTACAATAGGGTTTCAGCATGAAATGCTTGAACCCCTAATAAGAATGAGGGCTTTTTGCCAGTTATAGCGCCACCTAAGGTCCGATCTCCATGAAACTCTGCATGCTTCCTCACCATGTTCTGACACATATGCTCATCAATTTTGGTGAAGTTCTGAGTTTTCATTTGGGATTTATTGGCTTTTGAGTGTATTTTGCCACGCCCCTTTTCTAAACGAGCCTGTTACAGCCACCCAAATGCAAAAGTTCAACTTTTTTTCGATAATTATTGATCTAGAGAGTCCAGAGAATTGTCCTAGACTGGTTTGGTTCCGATCGGGCGAAAAACCAGGGACTAGTTCGCAAAAGTAGGTTTTGGACAAAATTCGACATAGCAGAATATTTTCCCTGCCGACATCCAAATCGGAGATAGCCATTTTGTCCGCCTTGAGCCAAGGATTCCAACGATATAGGGCACTTGATCCTGGGACAAACGGTCTAAGAGTTATGAGCAATTTTGAACTTTTGGTTGCTGTAGCGCCACCTATGGGCCATTCGGGGTCATACTCTGATAGGTTGTCCCCAAACTGAGGCCTACCATCTGGCCAGGTTTCACGTCTCTAGGCCTTACGGTTTGGCCTGCACGATGCGTTTTACGAATCCTTACAATTACAATAGGGTTTCAGCATGAAATGCTTGAACCCCTAATAAGAATGAGGGCTTTTTGCCAGTTATAGCGCCACCTAAGGTCCGATCTCCATGAAACTCTGCATGCTTCCTCACCATGTTCTGACACATATGCTCATCAATTTTGGTGAAGTTCTGAGTTTTCATTTGGGATTTATTGGCTTTTGAGTGTATTTTGCCACGCCCCTTTTCTAAACGAGCCTGTTACAGCCACCCAAATGCAAAAGTTCAACTTTTTTTCGATAATTATTGATCTAGAGAGTCCAGAGAATTGTCCTAGACTGGTTTGGTTCCGATCGGGCGAAAAACCAGGGACTAGTTCGCAAAAGTAGGTTTTGGACAAAATTCGACATAGCAGAATATTTTCCCTGCCGACATCCAAATCGGAGATAGCCATTTTGTCCGCCTTGAGCCAAGGATTCCAACGATATAGGGCACTTGATCCTGGGACAAACGGTCTAAGAGTTATGAGCAATTTTGAACTTTTGGTTGCTGTAGCGCCACCTATGGGCCATTCGGGGTCATACTCTGATAGGTTGTCCCCAAACTGAGGCCTACCATCTGGCCAGGTTTCACGTCTCTAGGCCTTACGGTTTGGCCTGCACGATGCGTTTTACGAATCCTTACAATTACAATAGGGTTTCAGCATGAAATGCTTGAACCCCTAATAAGAATGAGGGCTTTTTGCCAGTTATAGCGCCACCTAAGGTCCGATCTCCATGAAACTCTGCATGCTTCCTCACCATGTTCTGACACATATGCTCATCAATTTTGGTGAAGTTCTGAGTTTTCATTTGGGATTTATTGGCTTTTGAGTGTATTTTGCCACGCCCCTTTTCTAAACGAGCCTGTTACAGCCACCCAAATGCAAAAGTTCAACTTTTTTTCGATAATTATTGATCTAGAGAGTCCAGAGAATTGTCCTAGACTGGTTTGGTTCCGATCGGGCGAAAAACCAGGGACTAGTTCGCAAAAGTAGGTTTTGGACAAAATTCGACATAGCAGAATATTTTCCCTGCCGACATCCAAATCGGAGATAGCCATTTTGTCCGCCTTGAGCCAAGGATTCCAACGATATAGGGCACTTGATCCTGGGACAAACGGTCTAAGAGTTATGAGCAATTTTGAACTTTTGGTTGCTGTAGCGCCACCTATGGGCCATTCGGGGTCATACTCTGATAGGTTGTCCCCAAACTGAGGCCTACCATCTGGCCAGGTTTCACGTCTCTAGGCCTTACGGTTTGGCCTGCACGATGCGTTTTACGAATCCTTACAATTACAATAGGGTTTCAGCATGAAATGCTTGAACCCCTAATAAGAATGAGGGCTTTTTGCCAGTTATAGCGCCACCTAAGGTCCGATCTCCATGAAACTCTGCATGCTTCCTCACCATGTTCTGACACATATGCTCATCAATTTTGGTGAAGTTCTGAGTTTTCATTTGGGATTTATTGGCTTTTGAGTGTATTTTGCCACGCCCCTTTTCTAAACGAGCCTGTTACAGCCACCCAAATGCAAAAGTTCAACTTTTTTTCGATAATTATTGATCTAGAGAGTCCAGAGAATTGTCCTAGACTGGTTTGGTTCCGATCGGGCGAAAAACCAGGGACTAGTTCGCAAAAGTAGGTTTTGGACAAAATTCGACATAGCAGAATATTTTCCCTGCCGACATCCAAATCGGAGATAGCCATTTTGTCCGCCTTGAGCCAAGGATTCCAACGATATAGGGCACTTGATCCTGGGACAAACGGTCTAAGAGTTATGAGCAATTTTGAACTTTTGGTTGCTGTAGCGCCACCTATGGGCCATTCGGGGTCATACTCTGATAGGTTGTCCCCAAACTGAGGCCTACCATCTGGCCAGGTTTCACGTCTCTAGGCCTTACGGTTTGGCCTGCACGATGCGTTTTACGAATCCTTACAATTACAATAGGGTTTCAGCATGAAATGCTTGAACCCCTAATAAGAATGAGGGCTTTTTGCCAGTTATAGCGCCACCTAAGGTCCGATCTCCATGAAACTCTGCATGCTTCCTCACCATGTTCTGACACATATGCTCATCAATTTTGGTGAAGTTCTGAGTTTTCATTTGGGATTTATTGGCTTTTGAGTGTATTTTGCCACGCCCCTTTTCTAAACGAGCCTGTTACAGCCACCCAAATGCAAAAGTTCAACTTTTTTTCGATAATTATTGATCTAGAGAGTCCAGAGAATTGTCCTAGACTGGTTTGGTTCCGATCGGGCGAAAAACCAGGGACTAGTTCGCAAAAGTAGGTTTTGGACAAAATTCGACATAGCAGAATATTTTCCCTGCCGACATCCAAATCGGAGATAGCCATTTTGTCCGCCTTGAGCCAAGGATTCCAACGATATAGGGCACTTGATCCTGGGACAAACGGTCTAAGAGTTATGAGCAATTTTGAACTTTTGGTTGCTGTAGCGCCACCTATGGGCCATTCGGGGTCATACTCTGATAGGTTGTCCCCAAACTGAGGCCTACCATCTGGCCAGGTTTCACGTCTCTAGGCCTTACGGTTTGGCCTGCACGATGCGTTTTACGAATCCTTACAATTACAATAGGGTTTCAGCATGAAATGCTTGAACCCCTAATAAGAATGAGGGCTTTTTGCCAGTTATAGCGCCACCTAAGGTCCGATCTCCATGAAACTCTGCATGCTTCCTCACCATGTTCTGACACATATGCTCATCAATTTTGGTGAAGTTCTGAGTTTTCATTTGGGATTTATTGGCTTTTGAGTGTATTTTGCCACGCCCCTTTTCTAAACGAGCCTGTTACAGCCACCCAAATGCAAAAGTTCAACTTTTTTTCGATAATTATTGATCTAGAGAGTCCAGAGAATTGTCCTAGACTGGTTTGGTTCCGATCGGGCGAAAAACCAGGGACTAGTTCGCAAAAGTAGGTTTTGGACAAAATTCGACATAGCAGAATATTTTCCCTGCCGACATCCAAATCGGAGATAGCCATTTTGTCCGCCTTGAGCCAAGGATTCCAACGATATAGGGCACTTGATCCTGGGACAAACGGTCTAAGAGTTATGAGCAATTTTGAACTTTTGGTTGCTGTAGCGCCACCTATGGGCCATTCGGGGTCATACTCTGATAGGTTGTCCCCAAACTGAGGCCTACCATCTGGCCAGGTTTCACGTCTCTAGGCCTTACGGTTTGGCCTGCACGATGCGTTTTACGAATCCTTACAATTACAATAGGGTTTCAGCATGAAATGCTTGAACCCCTAATAAGAATGAGGGCTTTTTGCCAGTTATAGCGCCACCTAAGGTCCGATCTCCATGAAACTCTGCATGCTTCCTCACCATGTTCTGACACATATGCTCATCAATTTTGGTGAAGTTCTGAGTTTTCATTTGGGATTTATTGGCTTTTGAGTGTATTTTGCCACGCCCCTTTTCTAAACGAGCCTGTTACAGCCACCCAAATGCAAAAGTTCAACTTTTTTTCGATAATTATTGATCTAGAGAGTCCAGAGAATTGTCCTAGACTGGTTTGGTTCCGATCGGGCGAAAAACCAGGGACTAGTTCGCAAAAGTAGGTTTTGGACAAAATTCGACATAGCAGAATATTTTCCCTGCCGACATCCAAATCGGAGATAGCCATTTTGTCCGCCTTGAGCCAAGGATTCCAACGATATAGGGCACTTGATCCTGGGACAAACGGTCTAAGAGTTATGAGCAATTTTGAACTTTTGGTTGCTGTAGCGCCACCTATGGGCCATTCGGGGTCATACTCTGATAGGTTGTCCCCAAACTGAGGCCTACCATCTGGCCAGGTTTCACGTCTCTAGGCCTTACGGTTTGGCCTGCACGATGCGTTTTACGAATCCTTACAATTACAATAGGGTTTCAGCATGAAATGCTTGAACCCCTAATAAGAATGAGGGCTTTTTGCCAGTTATAGCGCCACCTAAGGTCCGATCTCCATGAAACTCTGCATGCTTCCTCACCATGTTCTGACACATATGCTCATCAATTTTGGTGAAGTTCTGAGTTTTCATTTGGGATTTATTGGCTTTTGAGTGTATTTTGCCACGCCCCTTTTCTAAACGAGCCTGTTACAGCCACCCAAATGCAAAAGTTCAACTTTTTTTCGATAATTATTGATCTAGAGAGTCCAGAGAATTGTCCTAGACTGGTTTGGTTCCGATCGGGCGAAAAACCAGGGACTAGTTCGCAAAAGTAGGTTTTGGACAAAATTCGACATAGCAGAATATTTTCCCTGCCGACATCCAAATCGGAGATAGCCATTTTGTCCGCCTTGAGCCAAGGATTCCAACGATATAGGGCACTTGATCCTGGGACAAACGGTCTAAGAGTTATGAGCAATTTTGAACTTTTGGTTGCTGTAGCGCCACCTATGGGCCATTCGGGGTCATACTCTGATAGGTTGTCCCCAAACTGAGGCCTACCATCTGGCCAGGTTTCACGTCTCTAGGCCTTACGGTTTGGCCTGCACGATGCGTTTTACGAATCCTTACAATTACAATAGGGTTTCAGCATGAAATGCTTGAACCCCTAATAAGAATGAGGGCTTTTTGCCAGTTATAGCGCCACCTAAGGTCCGATCTCCATGAAACTCTGCATGCTTCCTCACCATGTTCTGACACATATGCTCATCAATTTTGGTGAAGTTCTGAGTTTTCATTTGGGATTTATTGGCTTTTGAGTGTATTTTGCCACGCCCCTTTTCTAAACGAGCCTGTTACAGCCACCCAAATGCAAAAGTTCAACTTTTTTTCGATAATTATTGATCTAGAGAGTCCAGAGAATTGTCCTAGACTGGTTTGGTTCCGATCGGGCGAAAAACCAGGGACTAGTTCGCAAAAGTAGGTTTTGGACAAAATTCGACATAGCAGAATATTTTCCCTGCCGACATCCAAATCGGAGATAGCCATTTTGTCCGCCTTGAGCCAAGGATTCCAACGATATAGGGCACTTGATCCTGGGACAAACGGTCTAAGAGTTATGAGCAATTTTGAACTTTTGGTTGCTGTAGCGCCACCTATGGGCCATTCGGGGTCATACTCTGATAGGTTGTCCCCAAACTGAGGCCTACCATCTGGCCAGGTTTCACGTCTCTAGGCCTTACGGTTTGGCCTGCACGATGCGTTTTACGAATCCTTACAATTACAATAGGGTTTCAGCATGAAATGCTTGAACCCCTAATAAGAATGAGGGCTTTTTGCCAGTTATAGCGCCACCTAAGGTCCGATCTCCATGAAACTCTGCATGCTTCCTCACCATGTTCTGACACATATGCTCATCAATTTTGGTGAAGTTCTGAGTTTTCATTTGGGATTTATTGGCTTTTGAGTGTATTTTGCCACGCCCCTTTTCTAAACGAGCCTGTTACAGCCACCCAAATGCAAAAGTTCAACTTTTTTTCGATAATTATTGATCTAGAGAGTCCAGAGAATTGTCCTAGACTGGTTTGGTTCCGATCGGGCGAAAAACCAGGGACTAGTTCGCAAAAGTAGGTTTTGGACAAAATTCGACATAGCAGAATATTTTCCCTGCCGACATCCAAATCGGAGATAGCCATTTTGTCCGCCTTGAGCCAAGGATTCCAACGATATAGGGCACTTGATCCTGGGACAAACGGTCTAAGAGTTATGAGCAATTTTGAACTTTTGGTTGCTGTAGCGCCACCTATGGGCCATTCGGGGTCATACTCTGATAGGTTGTCCCCAAACTGAGGCCTACCATCTGGCCAGGTTTCACGTCTCTAGGCCTTACGGTTTGGCCTGCACGATGCGTTTTACGAATCCTTACAATTACAATAGGGTTTCAGCATGAAATGCTTGAACCCCTAATAAGAATGAGGGCTTTTTGCCAGTTATAGCGCCACCTAAGGTCCGATCTCCATGAAACTCTGCATGCTTCCTCACCATGTTCTGACACATATGCTCATCAATTTTGGTGAAGTTCTGAGTTTTCATTTGGGATTTATTGGCTTTTGAGTGTATTTTGCCACGCCCCTTTTCTAAACGAGCCTGTTACAGCCACCCAAATGCAAAAGTTCAACTTTTTTTCGATAATTATTGATCTAGAGAGTCCAGAGAATTGTCCTAGACTGGTTTGGTTCCGATCGGGCGAAAAACCAGGGACTAGTTCGCAAAAGTAGGTTTTGGACAAAATTCGACATAGCAGAATATTTTCCCTGCCGACATCCAAATCGGAGATAGCCATTTTGTCCGCCTTGAGCCAAGGATTCCAACGATATAGGGCACTTGATCCTGGGACAAACGGTCTAAGAGTTATGAGCAATTTTGAACTTTTGGTTGCTGTAGCGCCACCTATGGGCCATTCGGGGTCATACTCTGATAGGTTGTCCCCAAACTGAGGCCTACCATCTGGCCAGGTTTCACGTCTCTAGGCCTTACGGTTTGGCCTGCACGATGCGTTTTACGAATCCTTACAATTACAATAGGGTTTCAGCATGAAATGCTTGAACCCCTAATAAGAATGAGGGCTTTTTGCCAGTTATAGCGCCACCTAAGGTCCGATCTCCATGAAACTCTGCATGCTTCCTCACCATGTTCTGACACATATGCTCATCAATTTTGGTGAAGTTCTGAGTTTTCATTTGGGATTTATTGGCTTTTGAGTGTATTTTGCCACGCCCCTTTTCTAAACGAGCCTGTTACAGCCACCCAAATGCAAAAGTTCAACTTTTTTTCGATAATTATTGATCTAGAGAGTCCAGAGAATTGTCCTAGACTGGTTTGGTTCCGATCGGGCGAAAAACCAGGGACTAGTTCGCAAAAGTAGGTTTTGGACAAAATTCGACATAGCAGAATATTTTCCCTGCCGACATCCAAATCGGAGATAGCCATTTTGTCCGCCTTGAGCCAAGGATTCCAACGATATAGGGCACTTGATCCTGGGACAAACGGTCTAAGAGTTATGAGCAATTTTGAACTTTTGGTTGCTGTAGCGCCACCTATGGGCCATTCGGGGTCATACTCTGATAGGTTGTCCCCAAACTGAGGCCTACCATCTGGCCAGGTTTCACGTCTCTAGGCCTTACGGTTTGGCCTGCACGATGCGTTTTACGAATCCTTACAATTACAATAGGGTTTCAGCATGAAATGCTTGAACCCCTAATAAGAATGAGGGCTTTTTGCCAGTTATAGCGCCACCTAAGGTCCGATCTCCATGAAACTCTGCATGCTTCCTCACCATGTTCTGACACATATGCTCATCAATTTTGGTGAAGTTCTGAGTTTTCATTTGGGATTTATTGGCTTTTGAGTGTATTTTGCCACGCCCCTTTTCTAAACGAGCCTGTTACAGCCACCCAAATGCAAAAGTTCAACTTTTTTTCGATAATTATTGATCTAGAGAGTCCAGAGAATTGTCCTAGACTGGTTTGGTTCCGATCGGGCGAAAAACCAGGGACTAGTTCGCAAAAGTAGGTTTTGGACAAAATTCGACATAGCAGAATATTTTCCCTGCCGACATCCAAATCGGAGATAGCCATTTTGTCCGCCTTGAGCCAAGGATTCCAACGATATAGGGCACTTGATCCTGGGACAAACGGTCTAAGAGTTATGAGCAATTTTGAACTTTTGGTTGCTGTAGCGCCACCTATGGGCCATTCGGGGTCATACTCTGATAGGTTGTCCCCAAACTGAGGCCTACCATCTGGCCAGGTTTCACGTCTCTAGGCCTTACGGTTTGGCCTGCACGATGCGTTTTACGAATCCTTACAATTACAATAGGGTTTCAGCATGAAATGCTTGAACCCCTAATAAGAATGAGGGCTTTTTGCCAGTTATAGCGCCACCTAAGGTCCGATCTCCATGAAACTCTGCATGCTTCCTCACCATGTTCTGACACATATGCTCATCAATTTTGGTGAAGTTCTGAGTTTTCATTTGGGATTTATTGGCTTTTGAGTGTATTTTGCCACGCCCCTTTTCTAAACGAGCCTGTTACAGCCACCCAAATGCAAAAGTTCAACTTTTTTTCGATAATTATTGATCTAGAGAGTCCAGAGAATTGTCCTAGACTGGTTTGGTTCCGATCGGGCGAAAAACCAGGGACTAGTTCGCAAAAGTAGGTTTTGGACAAAATTCGACATAGCAGAATATTTTCCCTGCCGACATCCAAATCGGAGATAGCCATTTTGTCCGCCTTGAGCCAAGGATTCCAACGATATAGGGCACTTGATCCTGGGACAAACGGTCTAAGAGTTATGAGCAATTTTGAACTTTTGGTTGCTGTAGCGCCACCTATGGGCCATTCGGGGTCATACTCTGATAGGTTGTCCCCAAACTGAGGCCTACCATCTGGCCAGGTTTCACGTCTCTAGGCCTTACGGTTTGGCCTGCACGATGCGTTTTACGAATCCTTACAATTACAATAGGGTTTCAGCATGAAATGCTTGAACCCCTAATAAGAATGAGGGCTTTTTGCCAGTTATAGCGCCACCTAAGGTCCGATCTCCATGAAACTCTGCATGCTTCCTCACCATGTTCTGACACATATGCTCATCAATTTTGGTGAAGTTCTGAGTTTTCATTTGGGATTTATTGGCTTTTGAGTGTATTTTGCCACGCCCCTTTTCTAAACGAGCCTGTTACAGCCACCCAAATGCAAAAGTTCAACTTTTTTTCGATAATTATTGATCTAGAGAGTCCAGAGAATTGTCCTAGACTGGTTTGGTTCCGATCGGGCGAAAAACCAGGGACTAGTTCGCAAAAGTAGGTTTTGGACAAAATTCGACATAGCAGAATATTTTCCCTGCCGACATCCAAATCGGAGATAGCCATTTTGTCCGCCTTGAGCCAAGGATTCCAACGATATAGGGCACTTGATCCTGGGACAAACGGTCTAAGAGTTATGAGCAATTTTGAACTTTTGGTTGCTGTAGCGCCACCTATGGGCCATTCGGGGTCATACTCTGATAGGTTGTCCCCAAACTGAGGCCTACCATCTGGCCAGGTTTCACGTCTCTAGGCCTTACGGTTTGGCCTGCACGATGCGTTTTACGAATCCTTACAATTACAATAGGGTTTCAGCATGAAATGCTTGAACCCCTAATAAGAATGAGGGCTTTTTGCCAGTTATAGCGCCACCTAAGGTCCGATCTCCATGAAACTCTGCATGCTTCCTCACCATGTTCTGACACATATGCTCATCAATTTTGGTGAAGTTCTGAGTTTTCATTTGGGATTTATTGGCTTTTGAGTGTATTTTGCCACGCCCCTTTTCTAAACGAGCCTGTTACAGCCACCCAAATGCAAAAGTTCAACTTTTTTTCGATAATTATTGATCTAGAGAGTCCAGAGAATTGTCCTAGACTGGTTTGGTTCCGATCGGGCGAAAAACCAGGGACTAGTTCGCAAAAGTAGGTTTTGGACAAAATTCGACATAGCAGAATATTTTCCCTGCCGACATCCAAATCGGAGATAGCCATTTTGTCCGCCTTGAGCCAAGGATTCCAACGATATAGGGCACTTGATCCTGGGACAAACGGTCTAAGAGTTATGAGCAATTTTGAACTTTTGGTTGCTGTAGCGCCACCTATGGGCCATTCGGGGTCATACTCTGATAGGTTGTCCCCAAACTGAGGCCTACCATCTGGCCAGGTTTCACGTCTCTAGGCCTTACGGTTTGGCCTGCACGATGCGTTTTACGAATCCTTACAATTACAATAGGGTTTCAGCATGAAATGCTTGAACCCCTAATAAGAATGAGGGCTTTTTGCCAGTTATAGCGCCACCTAAGGTCCGATCTCCATGAAACTCTGCATGCTTCCTCACCATGTTCTGACACATATGCTCATCAATTTTGGTGAAGTTCTGAGTTTTCATTTGGGATTTATTGGCTTTTGAGTGTATTTTGCCACGCCCCTTTTCTAAACGAGCCTGTTACAGCCACCCAAATGCAAAAGTTCAACTTTTTTTCGATAATTATTGATCTAGAGAGTCCAGAGAATTGTCCTAGACTGGTTTGGTTCCGATCGGGCGAAAAACCAGGGACTAGTTCGCAAAAGTAGGTTTTGGACAAAATTCGACATAGCAGAATATTTTCCCTGCCGACATCCAAATCGGAGATAGCCATTTTGTCCGCCTTGAGCCAAGGATTCCAACGATATAGGGCACTTGATCCTGGGACAAACGGTCTAAGAGTTATGAGCAATTTTGAACTTTTGGTTGCTGTAGCGCCACCTATGGGCCATTCGGGGTCATACTCTGATAGGTTGTCCCCAAACTGAGGCCTACCATCTGGCCAGGTTTCACGTCTCTAGGCCTTACGGTTTGGCCTGCACGATGCGTTTTACGAATCCTTACAATTACAATAGGGTTTCAGCATGAAATGCTTGAACCCCTAATAAGAATGAGGGCTTTTTGCCAGTTATAGCGCCACCTAAGGTCCGATCTCCATGAAACTCTGCATGCTTCCTCACCATGTTCTGACACATATGCTCATCAATTTTGGTGAAGTTCTGAGTTTTCATTTGGGATTTATTGGCTTTTGAGTGTATTTTGCCACGCCCCTTTTCTAAACGAGCCTGTTACAGCCACCCAAATGCAAAAGTTCAACTTTTTTTCGATAATTATTGATCTAGAGAGTCCAGAGAATTGTCCTAGACTGGTTTGGTTCCGATCGGGCGAAAAACCAGGGACTAGTTCGCAAAAGTAGGTTTTGGACAAAATTCGACATAGCAGAATATTTTCCCTGCCGACATCCAAATCGGAGATAGCCATTTTGTCCGCCTTGAGCCAAGGATTCCAACGATATAGGGCACTTGATCCTGGGACAAACGGTCTAAGAGTTATGAGCAATTTTGAACTTTTGGTTGCTGTAGCGCCACCTATGGGCCATTCGGGGTCATACTCTGATAGGTTGTCCCCAAACTGAGGCCTACCATCTGGCCAGGTTTCACGTCTCTAGGCCTTACGGTTTGGCCTGCACGATGCGTTTTACGAATCCTTACAATTACAATAGGGTTTCAGCATGAAATGCTTGAACCCCTAATAAGAATGAGGGCTTTTTGCCAGTTATAGCGCCACCTAAGGTCCGATCTCCATGAAACTCTGCATGCTTCCTCACCATGTTCTGACACATATGCTCATCAATTTTGGTGAAGTTCTGAGTTTTCATTTGGGATTTATTGGCTTTTGAGTGTATTTTGCCACGGCCCTTTTCTAAACGAGCCTGTTACAGCCACCCAAATGCAAAAGTTCAACTTTTTTTCGATAATTATTGATCTAGAGAGTCCAGAGAATTGTCCTAGACTGGTTTGGTTCCGATCGGGCGAAAAACCAGGGACTAGTTCGCAAAAGTAGGTTTTGGACAAAATTCGACATAGCAGAATATTTTCCCTGCCGACATCCAAATCGGAGATAGCCATTTTGTCCGCCTTGAGCCAAGGATTCCAAAGATATAGGGCACTTGATCCTGGGACAAACGGTCTAAGAGTTATGAGCAATTTTGAACTTTTGGTTGCTGTAGCGCCACCTATGGGCCATTCGGGGTCATACTCTGATAGGTTGTCCCCAAACTGAGGCCTACCATCTGGCCAGGTTTCACGTCTCTAGGCCTTACGGTTTGGCCTGCACGATGCGTTTTACGAATCCTTACAATTACAATAGGGTTTCAGCATGAAATGCTTGAACCCCTAATAAGAATGAGGGCTTTTTGCCAGTTATAGCGCCACCTAAGGTCCGATCTCCATGAAACTCTGCATGCTTCCTCACCATGTTCTGACACATATGCTCATCAATTTTGGTGAAGTTCTGAGTTTTCATTTGGGATTTATTGGCTTTTGAGTGTATTTTGCCACGCCCCTTTTCTAAACGAGCCTGTTACAGCCACCCAAATGCAAAAGTTCAACTTTTTTTCGATAATTATTGATCTAGAGAGTCCAGAGAATTGTCCTAGACTGGTTTGGTTCCGATCGGGCGAAAAACCAGGGACTAGTTCGCAAAAGTAGGTTTTGGACAAAATTCGACATAGCAGAATATTTTCCCTGCCGACATCCAAATCGGAGATAGCCATTTTGTCCGCCTTGAGCCAAGGATTCCAACGATATAGGGCACTTGATCCTGGGACAAACGGTCTAAGAGTTATGAGCAATTTTGAACTTTTGGTTGCTGTAGCGCCACCTATGGGCCATTCGGGGTCATACTCTGATAGGTTGTCCCCAAACTGAGGCCTACCATCTGGCCAGGTTTCACGTCTCTAGGCCTTACGGTTTGGCCTGCACGATGCGTTTTACGAATCCTTACAATTACAATAGGGTTTCAGCATGAAATGCTTGAACCCCTAATAAGAATGAGGGCTTTTTGCCAGTTATAGCGCCACCTAAGGTCCGATCTCCATGAAACTCTGCATGCTTCCTCACCATGTTCTGACACATATGCTCATCAATTTTGGTGAAGTTCTGAGTTTTCATTTGGGATTTATTGGCTTTTGAGTGTATTTTGCCACGCCCCTTTTCTAAACGAGCCTGTTACAGCCACCCAAATGCAAAAGTTCAACTTTTTTTCGATAATTATTGATCTAGAGAGTCCAGAGAATTGTCCTAGACTGGTTTGGTTCCGATCGGGCGAAAAACCAGGGACTAGTTCGCAAAAGTAGGTTTTGGACAAAATTCGACATAGCAGAATATTTTCCCTGCCGACATCCAAATCGGAGATAGCCATTTTGTCCGCCTTGAGCCAAGGATTCCAACGATATAGGGCACTTGATCCTGGGACAAACGGTCTAAGAGTTATGAGCAATTTTGAACTTTTGGTTGCTGTAGCGCCACCTATGGGCCATTCGGGGTCATACTCTGATAGGTTGTCCCCAAACTGAGGCCTACCATCTGGCCAGGTTTCACGTCTCTAGGCCTTACGGTTTGGCCTGCACGATGCGTTTTACGAATCCTTACAATTACAATAGGGTTTCAGCATGAAATGCTTGAACCCCTAATAAGAATGAGGGCTTTTTGCCAGTTATAGCGCCACCTAAGGTCCGATCTCCATGAAACTCTGCATGCTTCCTCACCATGTTCTGACACATATGCTCATCAATTTTGGTGAAGTTCTGAGTTTTCATTTGGGATTTATTGGCTTTTGAGTGTATTTTGCCACGCCCCTTTTCTAAACGAGCCTGTTACAGCCACCCAAATGCAAAAGTTCAACTTTTTTTCGATAATTATTGATCTAGAGAGTCCAGAGAATTGTCCTAGACTGGTTTGGTTCCGATCGGGCGAAAAACCAGGGACTAGTTCGCAAAAGTAGGTTTTGGACAAAATTCGACATAGCAGAATATTTTCCCTGCCGACATCCAAATCGGAGATAGCCATTTTGTCCGCCTTGAGCCAAGGATTCCAACGATATAGGGCACTTGATCCTGGGACAAACGGTCTAAGAGTTATGAGCAATTTTGAACTTTTGGTTGCTGTAGCGCCACCTATGGGCCATTCGGGGTCATACTCTGATAGGTTGTCCCCAAACTGAGGCCTACCATCTGGCCAGGTTTCACGTCTCTAGGCCTTACGGTTTGGCCTGCACGATGCGTTTTACGAATCCTTACAATTACAATAGGGTTTCAGCATGAAATGCTTGAACCCCTAATAAGAATGAGGGCTTTTTGCCAGTTATAGCGCCACCTAAGGTCCGATCTCCATGAAACTCTGCATGCTTCCTCACCATGTTCTGACACATATGCTCATCAATTTTGGTGAAGTTCTGAGTTTTCATTTGGGATTTATTGGCTTTTGAGTGTATTTTGCCACGCCCCTTTTCTAAACGAGCCTGTTACAGCCACCCAAATGCAAAAGTTCAACTTTTTTTCGATAATTATTGATCTAGAGAGTCCAGAGAATTGTCCTAGACTGGTTTGGTTCCGATCGGGCGAAAAACCAGGGACTAGTTCGCAAAAGTAGGTTTTGGACAAAATTCGACATAGCAGAATATTTTCCCTGCCGACATCCAAATCGGAGATAGCCATTTTGTCCGCCTTGAGCCAAGGATTCCAACGATATAGGGCACTTGATCCTGGGACAAACGGTCTAAGAGTTATGAGCAATTTTGAACTTTTGGTTGCTGTAGCGCCACCTATGGGCCATTCGGGGTCATACTCTGATAGGTTGTCCCCAAACTGAGGCCTACCATCTGGCCAGGTTTCACGTCTCTAGGCCTTACGGTTTGGCCTGCACGATGCGTTTTACGAATCCTTACAATTACAATAGGGTTTCAGCATGAAATGCTTGAACCCCTAATAAGAATGAGGGCTTTTTGCCAGTTATAGCGCCACCTAAGGTCCGATCTCCATGAAACTCTGCATGCTTCCTCACCATGTTCTGACACATATGCTCATCAATTTTGGTGAAGTTCTGAGTTTTCATTTGGGATTTATTGGCTTTTGAGTGTATTTTGCCACGCCCCTTTTCTAAACGAGCCTGTTACAGCCACCCAAATGCAAAAGTTCAACTTTTTTTCGATAATTATTGATCTAGAGAGTCCAGAGAATTGTCCTAGACTGGTTTGGTTCCGATCGGGCGAAAAACCAGGGACTAGTTCGCAAAAGTAGGTTTTGGACAAAATTCGACATAGCAGAATATTTTCCCTGCCGACATCCAAATCGGAGATAGCCATTTTGTCCGCCTTGAGCCAAGGATTCCAACGATATAGGGCACTTGATCCTGGGACAAACGGTCTAAGAGTTATGAGCAATTTTGAACTTTTGGTTGCTGTAGCGCCACCTATGGGCCATTCGGGGTCATACTCTGATAGGTTGTCCCCAAACTGAGGCCTACCATCTGGCCAGGTTTCACGTCTCTAGGCCTTACGGTTTGGCCTGCACGATGCGTTTTACGAATCCTTACAATTACAATAGGGTTTCAGCATGAAATGCTTGAACCCCTAATAAGAATGAGGGCTTTTTGCCAGTTATAGCGCCACCTAAGGTCCGATCTCCATGAAACTCTGCATGCTTCCTCACCATGTTCTGACACATATGCTCATCAATTTTGGTGAAGTTCTGAGTTTTCATTTGGGATTTATTGGCTTTTGAGTGTATTTTGCCACGCCCCTTTTCTAAACGAGCCTGTTACAGCCACCCAAATGCAAAAGTTCAACTTTTTTTCGATAATTATTGATCTAGAGAGTCCAGAGAATTGTCCTAGACTGGTTTGGTTCCGATCGGGCGAAAAACCAGGGACTAGTTCGCAAAAGTAGGTTTTGGACAAAATTCGACATAGCAGAATATTTTCCCTGCCGACATCCAAATCGGAGATAGCCATTTTGTCCGCCTTGAGCCAAGGATTCCAACGATATAGGGCACTTGATCCTGGGACAAACGGTCTAAGAGTTATGAGCAATTTTGAACTTTTGGTTGCTGTAGCGCCACCTATGGGCCATTCGGGGTCATACTCTGATAGGTTGTCCCCAAACTGAGGCCTACCATCTGGCCAGGTTTCACGTCTCTAGGCCTTACGGTTTGGCCTGCACGATGCGTTTTACGAATCCTTACAATTACAATAGGGTTTCAGCATGAAATGCTTGAACCCCTAATAAGAATGAGGGCTTTTTGCCAGTTATAGCGCCACCTAAGGTCCGATCTCCATGAAACTCTGCATGCTTCCTCACCATGTTCTGACACATATGCTCATCAATTTTGGTGAAGTTCTGAGTTTTCATTTGGGATTTATTGGCTTTTGAGTGTATTTTGCCACGCCCCTTTTCTAAACGAGCCTGTTACAGCCACCCAAATGCAAAAGTTCAACTTTTTTTCGATAATTATTGATCTAGAGAGTCCAGAGAATTGTCCTAGACTGGTTTGGTTCCGATCGGGCGAAAAACCAGGGACTAGTTCGCAAAAGTAGGTTTTGGACAAAATTCGACATAGCAGAATATTTTCCCTGCCGACATCCAAATCGGAGATAGCCATTTTGTCCGCCTTGAGCCAAGGATTCCAACGATATAGGGCACTTGATCCTGGGACAAACGGTCTAAGAGTTATGAGCAATTTTGAACTTTTGGTTGCTGTAGCGCCACCTATGGGCCATTCGGGGTCATACTCTGATAGGTTGTCCCCAAACTGAGGCCTACCATCTGGCCAGGTTTCACGTCTCTAGGCCTTACGGTTTGGCCTGCACGATGCGTTTTACGAATCCTTACAATTACAATAGGGTTTCAGCATGAAATGCTTGAACCCCTAATAAGAATGAGGGCTTTTTGCCAGTTATAGCGCCACCTAAGGTCCGATCTCCATGAAACTCTGCATGCTTCCTCACCATGTTCTGACACATATGCTCATCAATTTTGGTGAAGTTCTGAGTTTTCATTTGGGATTTATTGGCTTTTGAGTGTATTTTGCCACGCCCCTTTTCTAAACGAGCCTGTTACAGCCACCCAAATGCAAAAGTTCAACTTTTTTTCGATAATTATTGATCTAGAGAGTCCAGAGAATTGTCCTAGACTGGTTTGGTTCCGATCGGGCGAAAAACCAGGGACTAGTTCGCAAAAGTAGGTTTTGGACAAAATTCGACATAGCAGAATATTTTCCCTGCCGACATCCAAATCGGAGATAGCCATTTTGTCCGCCTTGAGCCAAGGATTCCAACGATATAGGGCACTTGATCCTGGGACAAACGGTCTAAGAGTTATGAGCAATTTTGAACTTTTGGTTGCTGTAGCGCCACCTATGGGCCATTCGGGGTCATACTCTGATAGGTTGTCCCCAAACTGAGGCCTACCATCTGGCCAGGTTTCACGTCTCTAGGCCTTACGGTTTGGCCTGCACGATGCGTTTTACGAATCCTTACAATTACAATAGGGTTTCAGCATGAAATGCTTGAACCCCTAATAAGAATGAGGGCTTTTTGCCAGTTATAGCGCCACCTAAGGTCCGATCTCCATGAAACTCTGCATGCTTCCTCACCATGTTCTGACACATATGCTCATCAATTTTGGTGAAGTTCTGAGTTTTCATTTGGGATTTATTGGCTTTTGAGTGTATTTTGCCACGCCCCTTTTCTAAACGAGCCTGTTACAGCCACCCAAATGCAAAAGTTCAACTTTTTTTCGATAATTATTGATCTAGAGAGTCCAGAGAATTGTCCTAGACTGGTTTGGTTCCGATCGGGCGAAAAACCAGGGACTAGTTCGCAAAAGTAGGTTTTGGACAAAATTCGACATAGCAGAATATTTTCCCTGCCGACATCCAAATCGGAGATAGCCATTTTGTCCGCCTTGAGCCAAGGATTCCAACGATATAGGGCACTTGATCCTGGGACAAACGGTCTAAGAGTTATGAGCAATTTTGAACTTTTGGTTGCTGTAGCGCCACCTATGGGCCATTCGGGGTCATACTCTGATAGGTTGTCCCCAAACTGAGGCCTACCATCTGGCCAGGTTTCACGTCTCTAGGCCTTACGGTTTGGCCTGCACGATGCGTTTTACGAATCCTTACAATTACAATAGGGTTTCAGCATGAAATGCTTGAACCCCTAATAAGAATGAGGGCTTTTTGCCAGTTATAGCGCCACCTAAGGTCCGATCTCCATGAAACTCTGCATGCTTCCTCACCATGTTCTGACACATATGCTCATCAATTTTGGTGAAGTTCTGAGTTTTCATTTGGGATTTATTGGCTTTTGAGTGTATTTTGCCACGCCCCTTTTCTAAACGAGCCTGTTACAGCCACCCAAATGCAAAAGTTCAACTTTTTTTCGATAATTATTGATCTAGAGAGTCCAGAGAATTGTCCTAGACTGGTTTGGTTCCGATCGGGCGAAAAACCAGGGACTAGTTCGCAAAAGTAGGTTTTGGACAAAATTCGACATAGCAGAAAATTTCCCCTGCCTACATCCAAATCGGAGATAGCCATTTTGTCCGCCTTGAGCCAAGGATTCCAACGATATAAGACACTTGATCCTGGGACAAACGGTCTAAGAGTTATGAGCGATTTTGAACTTTTGGTTGCTGTAGCGCCACCTATGGGCCAATCGGGGTCATACTCTGATAGGTTGTCCCCAAATTGAGGCCTACCATCTGGCCAGGTTTCAAGTCTCTAGGCCTTACGGTTTGTCCTGCACGATGCGTTTTACAAATCCTTACAATTACAATAGGGTTTCAGCATTTCATGCTTGAACCCCTAATAAGAATGAAGGCTTTTTGACAGTTATAGCGCCACCTATGGTCCGATCTCCATGAAACTCTGCATGCTTCCTCACCATGTTCTGACACATGTGCTCATCAATTTTTGTGAAGTTCTGAGTTTTCCTTTGGGATCTATAGGCTTTTGAGTGTATTTTGCCACGCCCCTTTTCTAAATGACCCTGTTACAGCCACCCACATGCCAAAGTTCAACTTTTTTTCGATAATTATTGATCTAGAGAGTCCAGAGAATTGTCCTAGACTGGTTTGGTTCCGATCGGGCGAAAAACCAGGGACTAGTTTGCAAAAGTAGGTTTTGGACAAAATTCGACATAGCAGAAAATTTCCCCTGCCTACATCCAAATCGGAGATAGCCATTTTGTCCGCCTTGAGCCAAGGATTCCAACGATATAAGACACTTGATCCTGGGACAAACGGTCTAAGAGTTATGAGCGATTTTGAACTTTTGGTTGCTGTAGCGCCACCTATGGGCCAATCGGGGTCATACTCTGATAGGTTGTCCCCAAATTGAGGCCTACCATCTGGCCAGGTTTCAAGTCTCTAGGCCTTACGGTTTGTCCTGCACGATGCGTTTTACAAATCCTTACAATTACAATAGGGTTTCAGCATTTCATGCTTGAACCCCTAATAATAAAAATCAGTACAATTACAATAGGGTTTCAGCACTTCGTGCTTGAACCCCTAATTAAAGCTGCAAGCAGCATTTATCGGGGTTCAAGCAGTTAAGGCCTTTAAGCACACAAGCATCAAAAGACATTAAGTTTTATTTAGCAAGCATTTAACAACTGCCATCATAGATGAAAAAGTCAATTTACAGCCAATACAGGCAGTTTACCATAGGAAATATATGGTTTTAAAGCGTTTTTTAAAGTTATAGCACCTTTTGCCTGAGTCTTCTTATAGTCTTGCCTGATCTCCACCACTTTTATTAGTAGTACTCAAAGTGAGCCCATATATATGTGTCAGATTTGTTGTAAATATGTAATTTTGATAAGGAATTTAGACAGTTATATTCAGTGGCGTAACGAGCCAACACCGGGCCCTTAAGTAGGATTATCAAGGCGGGCCCCTTGATGACGCAATTGATGACATTGATGACGCAATGTCCGCGAGTAGGCTACCATGAATAGGACAGGATATGATCATACACAGCATATTGTCAGGGTTTTGCAGGTTGAAGACGAGGAGACAGGATTTCAATACATCTGGTTTATTCACAAACGCAGATTACACGAACACTCAACACTACCTTGACAATACAACAACTGACCAAGACTGAAGGAACACACAGGACTTAAATACACAAGGAAACAGTTTAGGGAAATAAGACACAGCTGGGGCAAAACAAACGAGATAACTAAATGAGGTGATTAACAGGGCACAGGTGAGACAGGTGAATTGAAGACAATAACAACACAGTCCAAACATGAACGGAAACGTGACAGTACTCCCCCCCCTCCCTGAAGGCGCGTCCTCGCGCCGTAACAACCTCCAAAGGGGTGGGAGGGTGGGCGCCCCGGAGGCAGATGAAGGCATGGTTGCCCAGGACAAGAAGCCTCCAGGGCGGAGCTAGCTGCTCGGGGAACCAGGGTAGAGCAGGCTGTGGGCGTGGCCACGGCGGAGCTGTCAGACCCTTGGGCGTCCATGGCGGTGAAGACCCTTTGGGTGGCCTGGCTCTGGCTCTTGCTCGAAGACTGGCTCTGGCTCCTGCTCGACAGGGCAGCCGACCCCCCGACTCGGAACAAGACTCGGAACTGGACTCGGAACTGGACTCGGAACTGGACTCGGAACTGGATCTGGCCTCTCTGGGCCAACAACTGTCTCAGTCTCGACAGTAACTAAAGTGGGCGGGTCTTTGCGAATGGTCATTGACAGTATGGACGGGGATTCGCCAGTCCCAATTCAAAACAAATTTTATCACAATCCATCATTGTTCGTTTCAAACATGTGAGAGCATCAAAATGATCCATGGGTGAAATTGATTGGATTTAATTAATTTTTTTGTCAGTTCCTATCATAATTTTAACATTTTGGCGTTATTGTTTAGCTATTTACCTATGTTTTCAAATTTCCTTTGTTTTTTTGTTGTTGTCTCGATCGGACTAACGGCTTTGAAGATAACCAGAATTTTTTAAAGCTCTAAATGACACTTACAAAAACCATAAGGCGAAACCTGGCATGTTTGGTATTGTTTAACTTGGCAAGGATTCTTAGGAGGTCACTCCTGTGAAAAAAACACGGGCTTGAAACTTCTAAGGCTCCTTCAAGGTATTGTGCCAGTGATGTATACTGAGTTTTTTGAGATACACCAATGTTCTCATAGACTATCATGGCACCCTGGACAAAGACACTGCGTGCCAATTTTCAGTAGACTAACGGTTGGGTGCGCTTATAGCTATTTTCATGATTTTTTTCACTGTTATCCGGACTGTTGAGCAGTCTCAAGCCTATTAGTGATCCAACGCTGGATACTCCTATAGGTTACGTCCGTGGATCACGGCTGAACGCGTCTTCTCAACACTCACTTACAAACATTTTTCGCCTATCGTGCGTCTACTCTACACCCGTACCACTAAAAAGACGGATTATATCTAAGACTTCAGTCATAAATTAGTATTAATATTGATAGCATCACTGGTAGCGTCGTTGCTAACTTTCTGTCCATCTGTTAAAATGGCGAATATATCAGATGTAAGTAGTCTACCTTTTGGTGCAGGTGAGGACACATTTGAGCTGCACGCGGTGCAGTCTGAACTGGAAGCTGTTGAGAAACAGATCCACGACCTTTTAGTGAGACAAGCCGAACTGATAGAATGGCGGTTAGCTCTTGAAACATCACGCGCCGATGCACACAAATCAGAGATTAACGTTACTAACCCGCTGATTCCGACCTCGTCTACTCCGTGCGTTACTCAGCATCGGTCCCGAGCGCCGAGGTCACGATCAGCCATGGTCTCGTTCACTCTGGCTCCAACACGCCACCACGAAGCCTGGATATTTCCGCAGCGGAAGACGCGAGTCAGGTCTAGACCAAGACCCTCTCCGACCCTCCCGGTTTTCGAGTTATCCACACAAAACCGCTTCTCCCCTCTTCGCGAAACAGAACGCGATGCTGTGATCATCGGCGATTCCATCGTTCAGCACGTCCACGCTACATTAGGTAAAAGTAAGGTGCACAGTCACTGCTTTCCTGGTGCTCGTGTTTCTGAAATCGCTGCTCACGTACCCAAAATTCTGAACGGTGACGTGTGCGTCGGAACTGTGGTCCTGCACGCGGGAGTGAACGACATCAGGCTGCGCCAGACGGAAGTTCTGAAGAAAGACTTCAGGAATCTGATCGATACGGTACGCAGCACATCGCCTGATATAACGATCATTGTGTCAGGACCGCTTCCCACGTACCGTCTAGGACATGACAAGTTTAGTAGATTATTCGCGCTAAATGAATGGTTAACGTCATGGTGCAATGAGCAGAAACTGCTCTTTGTAAATAATTGGAATCTGTTTTGGGAGCGTCCTAGGCTTTTCCGTGCTGATGGCTTACACCCAAGCAGATTCGGAGCGGATCTTCTGTCGGATAACATCTCCAAAATGTTAAATACCTTTTGACTAGTAACCAAAAGTCCAAATCATAGTCTCTGCTGCACCAAATTAACTGATATAAATACTAGTGTAGAACATCGCATAGAAATTGTGTCTATTCCTCGTTTAGTGCGATCAAATAATAAATCTACTGCAGGATCTAGGAAAAATCTAATTGTTATTAAAACAGAAAATGTTGCTATTAGTAAACAAAAAAAAATTTCTAAAGCTAGGTCTTTTAAACATTAGATCACTCACACCTAAGGCAGTTATTGTAAATGAAATAGTCACAGATAATAGCATCGATGTACTTTGCCTTACTGAAACCTGGCTTAAACCAAATGATTATTTCGGTCTAATTGAGTCTACTCCATCTGGATACTCCTATAAGCATGAGCCCCGTCTGATTGGTCGTGGTGGCGGTATTGCAACAATCTATAGAGATTTTCTAAGTGTTACTCAGAAAACGGGTTATAAGTTTATTTCGTTTGAAGTACTTGTACTAAATGTTACGCTCTTAGATGCTAGAAAAACATCCCTATTATCTTTAGCCTTAGCTACCGTATATAGACCGCCAGGGCCTTACGCTGACTTCCTAAAAGAATTTGCAGATTTTCTCTCAGACCTATTGGTCAATGTCGATAAAGCATTAATTGTTGGAGATTTTAACATACACGTAGATAATCAAAATGATGCGTTAGGGGCTGCGTTTATAGATTTATTAAACTCCTTTGGGGTTAAGCAAAACGTTACCAGACCAACTCATCGTTTTAATCATACACTCGATTTAATTATATCACATGGAACCGATCCAACCGATATAGATATCATTCCACAAAGTGATGATGTAACTGACCATTACATGGTAACTTGCATATTACGTACCCCTGTAATATGTCATGCGGCACCGCGTTATCGATTAGGCAGAACAATCCTTCCATCCACCATAGATCATTTTTCAAATTGCTTATCTGATCTGTCTCAGCTGCTCAGTGAACCAAAACAAACAGATGAACTAGAGGAATTAACTAGCACTATTAGCACCATTCTCTCTGGAAAATTGGATATTGTTGCACCTATTAGACTAAAAAAGGTCAGAGAGAAAATTAAAGCACCATGGTACAACAATACTACGCATGTTCTAAAGAGAGAAACCCGTAATTTAGAGCGTAAATGGAAACAAACTAATTTAGAGGTTTTTAGAATCGCTTGGAAAGACAGTACGTCACGTTATAAAAAGGCCCTAAAAGTAGCCAGGGCTGAGCTCCTCCGCAAACTAATAGAAAATAACCAAAACAATTCTAGGTTTTTATTTAACACCGTGGCTAGACTAAAAAATAAACAAGCGTCACCTGAACAAAATATTCCGTTACAGTTTAGTAGTAATGATTTCATGAATTTTTTCACTGAGAAAATAGAAAACATCAGAACCACAATTGTAAACGTTCAATACTCAATCGCGCCTTATAACTCAGCCTCGATTATCACCCTGCAAGAACAATTACAGTGCTTTACAACTATAGAACAAAAAGAGTTAAATAAACTTATCACTTCCTCTAAAACAACAACATGTTTATTAGATCCCATACCAACTAAACTACTGAAAGAAGTGTTACCTATAGTGAAGAGCCTCTCCTCAATATTATTAACTCATCTTTATCTTTAGGTCATGTTCCAAGAACATTTAAACTGGCAGTTATAAAACCACTCATTAAGAAACCACAATTAGACCCAAATAACCTAGCAAATTATAGACCCATTTCAAATCTTCCTTTTATGTCTAAAATACTAGAAAAAGTTGTGTCTGCCCAACTAGGCTCTTTCTTACAAGAAAATGACATCTATGAAAAGATTCAGTCTGGTTTCAGGCCGCACCATAGCACTGAAACTGCACTCGTTAAAATCACAATTGATTTACTCTTAGCTTCTGAACAAGGCTGTATCTCAATACTAGTTTTACTTGATCTTAGTGCTGCGTTCGATACTATAGATAACACAATACGCTTAGATCGACTACAAAATTATACTGGTGTTCAAGGACAAGCATTAAGCTGGTTCAGATCATACTTATCTGACCGCTACCATTTTGTCTATTTAAATGGAGAAAAATCGATCATAACTCCAGTAAACTATGGAGTGCCGCAGGGATCTGTGTTAGGCCCTCTATTATTCTCAATATATATGATGCCACTTGGAAATATTATAAGGAAACATGGAATTAGTTTCCATTGTTATGCTGATGACACTCAAATATATATTTCATCACGGCCGGATGAAAACGCTAAATTATCCAAATTGACAGAGTGTGTTAAAGATATAAAAGATTGGATGACGCGCAATTTTCTTTTATTAAATCCAGACAAGACAGAGGTACTAATCATCGGTTCAAAAAACCGCCCACAAAACCTCTCACAATACAACTTTAACATAGTAGGATGTCCTGTTACTTTATCCTCTACAGTAAAAGACCTGGGTGTTATACTCGACTGTAACCTGTCTTTTGAAAATCATATTTCATATGTTACAAAAACAGCCTTTTTCCACCTTAGAAACATTGCTAAGCTACGTAATATGCTATCTGTCTCTGATGCAGAAAAGTTAGTTCATGCGTTCATGACCTCGAGACTAGATTACTGTAATGCTTTATTAGCTGGTTGTCCTGCATCCTCAATAAACAAGCTACAGTTAGTCCAAAATGCCGCCGCTAGAGTTCTTACTAGATCAAGAAAATTTGACCATATAACACCGATTTTGTCATCACTACATTGGTTACCTATAAAGTTCCGTATTAATTACAAGGTATTGCTACTGACTTATAAAGCCCTAAACGGCTTAGCTCCAGTTTATTTAACGGATCTTCTATAGCCCTATAATCCATCGCGCTCTTTAAGATCAATAAATTCAAGGCTTTTGGTCATACCTAGGATATACAGATCAACCAAAGGAGGGAGAGCATTTTCACATTTAGCTCCAAAACTCTGGAATAGCCTTCCTGATACTGTTCGTTACTCAGACTCGCTCTCCCAGTTTAAAACTAGATTAAAAACGCATCTCTTCAGCCAGGCATTTATATAATATTTTTAATCTTACAGTCAAATCCGGTCTCTAGTTCATAAACGCCAGAGGAGAACTGGTCCCCCGACTGAGCCTGGGTTCTCCCAAGGTTTTTTTTTCTCCATTAGGTCACCTGATGGAGTTTTTCGGTTCCTTGCCACTGTTGCCTTTGGCTTGCTCAGTTGGGGATATTTAATTAATTAATCAATCAACAATACTATTGATCAGCATTAACAAACGTGGACGTTTTACACTAGAAACAAACACTGATGTACTATTTTATTTAATACTGTGAAGCTGCTTTGATACAATCTGTATTGTGAAAAGCGCTATATAAATAAAGTTGACATGACTTGACTTGACTTGACTTGACTTATAACGCCACCAAGTGGCCAATTGTCACGATTTTTTTCATGTCAACTCAGATTGAGCTTATGAACATGTGTCCCAAGTTTAGTGAAAATATCTCTTTCCGCTAACAAGTTATAACCATTTTATAGCGCCACCAAGTGGCCAATTGTCATGATTTTTTTTCATGTGACCTCAGAATGAGCTCATGAACATGTGTCCCAAGTTTTGCGAAAATATCTCTTTCCGTTCACAAGTTATAACCGTTTTATAGTGCCACCTAGTGGCCAATTGTTGCGATTTTTTTCAAGTGATCTCAGATTGAGCTCAGGAAGATGTATCCCAAGTTTAGCAAAAAAATCTCTTTCCGTTCACAATTTATAACCGTTTTAGTATAAGTGGCCCTGGTGCCATCAAATATTTTGGTTCCCCTTATCGACGGTTAATTGAAATTTTGAATTGTTTGGATGATTATTGATTGTCAGACTCCAGAGAATATTCTTGCAGTGGTTTGGTTCTGATCGGGCCAAAAGCCTATGAGAAATTCGCAAAAATAGGTTTTTCAAAAAAATGCAATTTACTCGAAATTGGCGCGAAGGCCGAGCAAATCGGAGATATCCATTTTGTCCGCCTTGAGCCAAGGATTCCAACGATATAAGACACTTGATCCCGGGACAAACGGTCTAAGAGTTATGGGCAATTTTGAACTTTTGGTTGCTGTAGCGCCACCTATGGGCCATTCGGGGTCATACTCTGATAGGTTGTCCCCAAACTGAGGCCTACCATCTGGCCAGGTTTCACGTCTCTAGGCCTTACGGTTTGGCCTGCACGATGCGTTTTACGAATCCTTACAATTACAATAGGGTTTCAGCATTTCATGCTTGACCCCTAATAAGAATTAAGGCTTTTTGCCAGTTATAGCGCCACCTATGGTCCGATCTCCATGAAACTCTGCATGCTTCCTCACCATGTGCTGACACATATGCTCATCAATTTTGGTGAAGTTCTGAGTTTTCCTTTGGGATTTATAGGCTTTTGAGTGTATTTTGCCACGCCCCTTTTCTAAATGACCCTGTTACAGCCACCCAAACGCAAAAGTTCAACTTTTTTTCGATAATTATTGATCTAGAGAGTCCAGAGAATTGTCCTAGACTGGTTTGGTTCCGATCGGGCCAAAAACCAGGGACTACAATTTACCAAGTTTAAGTTTTTAACAGTTATAGCGCCACCTATAGTCCGATCTCCATGACATTTCATGGCATGCTTGTTAATGTTGTTATGGCACACATGCTCGCCATTTTTCGCGAAGTTCTGAGTTTTCGTTTAGGATTTATAGGCTATTGAGTGCATTTTGACACTCCCATTTTGTTTATGACCTAATATACCCATGCGAAAAATGCAAAAGTTCAACTTTTTTTGATAATTATTGATCTAGAGAGTCCATAGAATTGTCGTAGACTCATTTGGTTCTGATCGGGCGAAAAACCTAGGACTAGTTTGCAAAAGTAGGTTTTCAACATAATTACAAATATTTAATGAACGGTTTGATTGACAGCAATCGTTCTTGAGGCAAAGTTGTTCAACAAGAGGAGATCTATCAAATGGTATGCATTTTGTGACAATAAGTGTAACACCACGTGATTACAGAGCCATAAAACTCGTTAGCGCCAACTAGTGGCCGATTTCTTTTAAAATTCTTACAGACCTCTAGAGCCATGAGTCGAACATGCCCACCGAGTTCCATTCCGATTGGCCTCCGTTAACCTTGTCTAATAGGTGCTCAAACTTCATTGGCCGATGGCGGCCATGTTTTTTTAGATACACCAATATCCTCATAGACATACATGACACCTTGGACCAAGACACTGCATAGCAATTTTCAAGTCAATCGGACTAACGGTCAGGTGGTTATAGCCTGTTTTAAGTTTTTTTCATATTATAGCGCCACCATGTGGCCAATCGCTACGATTTTTTTACTGTTACCTCATATTGAACCCATACACATGTGTACTGAGTTTGGTGAAGATATCTCATTTACTTCTTGAGTTATAGCCATTTGAGTAAAATAGGCTCCTCCCACAACAATTTGCCACATTCTAGTATTATTTAATATGATTCTAGCATGATTTACTATCATATACCATGTTCCAGAATGATTTATTAGGATTCTAGCATGATTTACCTTGATACACCTCATTTCAGTATTATTTACTATGATTTACAATGTTTCTAGCATGATTAACCACATTACTAGCAATTATGTGAAGTGTCAGTGCAAATGAGGTGATGAACACTGACAAAATATTATTGTGTTATAATAGTTAGTTATATACGTGATTTTTAGTGTGTGTCCAAGTATGAATGCAAAAGCACATGTAAAATATTTCATTAAGTAGAATGGCCAGCAGAGGGCAGTAGAAGACCACTTATTGGCTCACTTTCACTTTAAACCAGTTTTCTGCACTAAAGCAAACCAGTTTTTCCATGTTAACTCAATGCATGCTTACACACACACACACACACACACACACACACACACACACACACACACACACACACACACACACACACACAGCATAGTTAACCATGATTTACCTTGATTTACCACATTACTAGCAATTATTTGAAGTGTCAGTGCAAATAAAGTGATTAACACTGACAAAATATGATTGTGTTATAATAGTTATTGCTATATAAGTGATTTTTTAGTGTGTATTCAAGTATAAATGCAAGCACATGTGGAAATATTTAATTAATAAGTAGAATGGCCAGCAGAGGGCAGTAGAAGACCACTGATTGGCTCACTTTCACTTTAAACCTCATGATTTTGACCAGTTTTCTGCACTAAAGCAAACCAGTGTTTCCATGTTAACTCAATAATGCATTCTTGCTACATATGCTACACACAATAATGCTACACACACACACACACACACACACACACACACACACACGTTTCAGTGATATTGGTGTCACATTCACCTTCATCACATTCACCTTCTGTCTTCATCACATTCACCATCTGTCGTCATCACCTGCACCTGCTCCTCATCACCCTCATCATCATCACCTGCTCCTCATCATCATAACCGTCACCTGTTGTCCTTGTCTTGATCTGTGTATTTAAGTTCCCCTCTCACCCATTATCATTGTCGGTTATTGTTTGTGCACTAGCACTCTGTTATGTTTGTTTTCATGTTGGAAAATAAAACCTTTGTTATATTTGTACCACACACACACACACACACACACACACACACACACACACACACACACACACACACACACACACACACACACACACACATTTACCATAGTTTATCATGATTTACCATGGCTGATACCAATACCAATATGACAAAATGACTATTTTAAACAGCAGGGGGCAGTAAAATACCACTTATTGGCTTAACATGCCATTAATTCATATCATTTTCACCCTTTTAACTGTTATAGAGGCAAATTTTGTCAGATCTGTCTGAAAATTTTCATGCATGTTCAGAGAGATATTTCACATGTTCTGACTTGTTTTTAAGAAGGTTTGAACATTCAATAAAGAGATATAGGCTATTGGGGACACTTGGTAAAGGCCACATATTGAAGTGACACTATTATAGCCATCCAAATGAAGAAGTCATACTTTTTCTGATAATTATTGATCTAGAGAGTCCTGAGAATTGCACTGCACTGGTTTTGAACATTATTATATGAACATTATGATTATAGATGGAAAAGACCATTCACAGGCAATACAGGCAATTTACCATAGGAAATATATGGTTTTAAAACGTTTTAACAGTTATAGCGCCACCTTTGGTCCGATCTCCATAAAAATTTCCATGCTTCTTTAGCATGGTACGACACATATGCTCACCAATTATCGTGATGTTCTGAGTTTTTGTTTAGAATTTATAGGCTTTTGATTGCATTTTGCCACATCCATTTTATAAATGACCCTATTACAGCCATACAAATACAAAAGTTAAACTTTTTTTTGATAATTATTGATCTAGAGAGTCCATAGAATTGTCCTAGACTGGTCTGGTTCCGATCGGGCGAAAAACCAGGGACTAGTTTGCAAAAGTAGGTTTTTAACATATTCATGAATATTTAATGAACGGTTTGATTGACAGCAATGGTTCTAGAGGCAAAGTTGTTCAGCATGAGCAGATCTATCAAATGATATGCATTTTGTGACAATATGTGTAACACCACGTGATTACAGAGCCATAAAACTCGTTAGCGCCAACTAGTGGCCGATTTCTTTCAAAATTCTTACAGACCTCTAGGGCCATGAGTCGAACATGCCCACCGAGTTTCGTTCCGATCGGCCTCCGTTAACCTTGTCTAATAGGTGCTCAACTTCATTGGCCAATGGCGGCCATGTTTTTTGAGATACACCAATGTCCTCATAGACATACATGGCACCTTGGACCAAGACACTGCATACCAATTTTCAAGTCAATCGGACTAACGGTCAGGTGGTTATAGCCTGTTTTATGTTTTTTTCATTTTATAGCGCCACCATGTGGCCAATCGCCGCGATTTTTTTACCGTGACCTCAGATTGACCTCTTACACATGTGTACCAAGTTTGGTTAAAATACCTCTTTTACTTCTGGAGTTATAGCCATTTTAGTAAAATAGGCTCCTCCCACAACGTTAATTTTGCACCCCCTAGCGACCGTGAATCGAAATTTCAACTTTTTTTCGATAATTATTGAACTTCAGACTCCAGAGAACAATTCTGCACTGGTTTGGTTCCGATCGGGCGAAAAACCAGGGACTAGTTCGCAAAAGTAGGTTTTTGGCAAAATTCAAAATGGCGGAAAATCTATCATGGCGGAAATTAAATCGGAGATATACGTTTTGTTCGTCAGGCATCCAGCTTTCCAATGATATAAGACACTTGAGTCTACAACATACGGTCTAGGAGTTCTGAGCAGTTTCGCGCTTTTGGTTGCTGTAGCGCCACCTATGGGCCGATTTGGCTAAGTCCGTGTATCTGAGTAGCGAGCAATACTACTACCATTTGACCAAGTATCACGTCTCTAGGCCTTACGGTTTTGGCTGCACGATGCGTTTTAGGGAAGAATAATAATAATAATAAAAATCAGGGCAATTACAATAGGGTTTCAGCACTTCGTGCTTGAACCCCTAATAATTAAAGCTGCAAGCAGCATTTATCGGGGTTCAAGCATTTAAGGCCTTTAAGCACATAAGCATTTAAGACATTACGTTTTATTTAACAAGCTTTTAACCACTGAAATTATAGATGGAAAAATCCATTTACAGCCAATATAGGCAATTTACCATAGGAAATATGTAGTTTTCAAACCTTTTTGCCAGTTATAGCACCACCTATGGTCCGATCTACATGAAATTTTGCATGCTTGTTTAGAATGTTATGGCACATATGCTAACCCATTTTCGTGAAGTTCTGAGTTTTCGTTTAGGATTTATAGGCTTCTGAGTGCATTTTGCCACGCCCATTTTCTTTATGACCCAATTATACCCATGCGAAAAATGCAAAAGTTCAACTTTTTTCGATAATTATTGATCTAGAGAGTCCAGAGAATTGTCCTAGACTGGTCTGGTTCTGATCGGGCGAAAAACCAGGGACTAGTTCGCAAAAGTAGGTTTTTAACATATTCATGAATATTTAATGAACAGTTTGATTGACAGTGATGGTTCTTGAGGCAAAGTTGTTCAGCATGAGCAGATCTATCAGATGATATGCATTTTGTGATGATAAGTGTAACACCACGTGATTACAGAGCCTTAAAACTCGTTAGCGCCAACTAGTGGCCGATTTCTTTCAAAATTCTTACAGACCTCTAGGGGCTTGAGCCGAACATGCCCATCGAGTTTCGCTCCGATCGGACTTCGTTAACGGTGCTCAAATCTCATTGGCCAATGGCGGCCATGTTTTTCGAGATACGCCAATATCCTTTTAGACATACATGGCCCCTTGGGCCAAGACACTGCATACCAAATTTCAAGTCATTCGGAAAAACGGTCAGTTGTCTATATGTTTTTATTTGTTTTATAGCGCCACCATGTGGCCAATCGACGCAATGTTTTTACTGTGACCTCAGATTGACCTCTTACACATGTGTACCAAGTTTGGTGAAGTTTACTTAATTACTTCTTGAGTTATAGCCATTTTAGTAAAATAGGCTCCTCCCACAACGTTAATTTTGCACCCCCTAGCGACCGTTAATCGAAATTTCAACTTTTTTTCGATAATTATTGATCTTCAGACTCCAGAGAACAATTCCGCACTGGTTTGTTTCCGATCGGGCGAAAAACCAGGGACTAGTTCGCAAAAGTAGGTTTTTGACAAAATTCTAAATGGCGAAAAATCTATCATGGCGGAAATGAAATCGGAGATATACGTTTTTTTCTTCAGGAGCTCTGGATTTCAATGATATAAGACACTTGAAGCTACGCCTTACGGTCTGGGAGTTCTGAGCAGTTTTGCGCTTTTGATTGCTATAGCGCCACCTATGGGCCGATTGGGCTGAGTCCGTGTATCTGAGTAGCGAGCAATAGTACTACCATCTGGCAAAGTTTCAAGTCTCTAGGTCTTACGGTTTGGGCTGCACGATGCGTTTTATGGCGGAAAAATAATAATAATAAAAATCAGGACGATTACAATAGGGTTTCAGCACTTCGTGCTTGAACCCCTAATAATAATAATAATTAAAGCTGCAAGCAGCATTTATCGGGGTTCAAGCAGTTAAGGCCTTTAAGGCATTTAAGCACAAAAGCATCAAAAGTTATTAAGATTTATTTAGCAAGCATGTAACCACTGACATAATAGATGGAAAAGACCATTTACAGCCAATACAGGCAATTTGCCATGGGATATATATGGTTTTAAAGCTTTTTAACAGTTATAGCGCCACCTATGGTCCGATCTCCATAAAATTGTTTACTGTGACCTCAAATTGAACCCATACACATGTGTACTGAGTTTGGTGAAGATATCTCATTTACTTCTTGAGTTATAGCCATTTGAGTAAAATAGGCTCCTCCCACAACGATTTGCCACATTCTAGAATTATTTAATATGATTCTAGCATGATTTACTATCATATACCATGTTCCAGAATGATTTATTAGGATTCTAGCATGATTTACCTTGATACACCTCATTTCAGTATTATTTACTATGATTTACAATGTTTCTAGCATGATTAACCACATTACTAGCAATTATGTGAAGTGTCAGTGCAAATGAGGTGATGAACACTGACAAAATATTATTGTGTTATAATAGTTAGTTATATACGTGATTTTTAGTGTGTGTCCAAGTATGAATGCAAAAGCACATGTAAAATATTTCATTATTAAGTAGAATGGCCAGCAGAGGGCACTAGAAGACCACTTATTGGCTCACTTTCACTTTAAACCAGTTTTCTGCACTAAAGCAAACCAGTTTTTCCATGTTAACTCAATGCATGCTTACACACACACACACACACACACACACACACACACACACACACACACACACACACACACACACACACACACACAGCATAGTTAACCATGATTTACCATGATATACCACGTTCTAGTATTATTTACCAGGAGATAAACGACAATCTAGTATTATTTACTTTGATTTACCATGTTTCTAGCCTGATTTATCACATTACTAGCAATTATTTGAAGTGTCAGTGCAAATAAAGTGATTAACACTGACAAAATATGATTGTGTTATAATAGTTATTGCTATATAAGTGATTTTTTTAGTGTGTATTCAAGTATGAATGCAAGCACATGTTGAAATATTTCATTAATAAGTAGAATGGCCAGCAGAGGGCAGTAGAAGACCACTTATTGGCTCACTTTCACTTTAAACCAGTTTTCTGCACTAAAGCAAACCAGTTTATCCATGTTAACTCAATGCATGCTTACACACACACACACACACACACACACACACACACACACACACACACACACACACACACACACACACACACAGACAAAGACAAATGTTGTTATTTTTTCAATGCTATTGGGATATGTCATTATATAAAATATTATTTGAATGGTCTATTAACATTTCACAAAGTCTTTGTAAGCTATTAATCAGATGATTCAGAATTTATTCAGAAACCTAAGACTACACACACACATTATGTTGTAGATACAGACGTTTGAAATATATGATGTGATCAAACTGTCAATACTAATACTTTAACAGATGGATTTTGACTAAATGTAATTGTAAATGTCAAAATAGTGATTTTATAAAGTCTAAATATAAATTATAGAACAATATGACAAAATGACTATTTTAAACAGCAGGGGGCAGTAAAATACCACTTATTGGCTTAATATACCATTATATTCATATCATTTTCACCTTTTTAACTGTTATAGAGGCAAATTTTGTCCGATCTGTCTGAAAATTTCCATGCATGTTCAGAGTGATATTTCACATGTTCTGACTTGTTTTTAAGAAGGTTTGAACATTCATTAAAGAGATATAGGCTTTCGGGGACACTTGGTAAAGGCCACATTTTGAAGTGAACCTATTATAGCTATCCAAATGAAGTAGTTCAACTTTTTCTGACAACTATTGTTCTAGTGAGTCCAGAGAATGGTTATGCACTAGTTTTTAACATTATGATATGAAAATTATATGATCAGACATGGAAAAGACCATTTACAGCCAATACAGGCAGTTTACCATAGGAAATATATGGTTTTAAAGCCTTTTAACAGTTATAGCGCCAACTATTGTCCGATCTCCATAAAATTTTGCAAGCTTGTTTGTGATGTTATGACACATATGCTCACCAATTTTTGTGAAGTTCTGAGTTTTCATTTAGGATTTATAGGCTTTTTAGTGTATTTTGCCAAGCCCATTTTATAAATGACCCTATTACAGCCATACAAATACAAAAGTTAAACTTTTTTTTGATAATTATTGATCTAGAGAGTCCATAGAATTGTCCTAGACTGGTCTGGTTCCGATCGGGCGAAAAACCAGGGACTAGTTTGCAAAAGTAGGTTTTTAACATATTCATGAATATTTAATGAACGGTTTGATTGACAGCAATGGTTCTAGAGGCAAAGTTGTTCAGCATGAGCAGATCTATCAAATGATATGCATTTTGTGACAATATGTGTAACACCACGTGATTACAGAGCCATAAAACTCGTTAGCGCCAACTAGTGGCCGATTTCTTTCAAAATTCTTACAGACCTCTAGGGCCATGAGCCGAACATGCCCATCGAGTTTCGCTCCGATCGGCCTCCGTTAACCTTGTCTAATCGGTGCTCAAACTTCATTGGCCGATGGCGGCCATGTTTTTTGAGATACGCCAATGTCCTCATAGACATACATGGCACCTTGGACCAAGACACTGCATACCAATTTTCAAGTCAATCGGACTAACGGTCAGGTGGTTATAGCCTGTTTTATGTTTTTTTCATGTTATAGCGCCACCATGTGGCCAATCGCCGCGATTTTTTTACCGTGACCTCAGATTGACCTCTTACACATGTGTACCAAGTTTGGTTAAAATACCTCTTTTACTTCCGGAGTTATAGCCATTTTAGTAAAATAGGCTCCTCCCACAACGTTAATTTTGCACCCCCTAGCGACCGTGAATCGAAATTTCAACTTTTTTTCGATAATTATTGATATTCAGACTCCAGTGAACAATTCTGCACTGGTTTGGTTCCGATCGGGCGAAAAACCAGGGACTAGTTCGCAAAAGTAGATTTTCGACAAAATTCAAAATGGCGGAAAATCTATCATGGCGGAAATAAAATCGGAGATATACGTTTTGTTCGTCAGGCATCCAGCTTTCCAATGATATAAGACACTTGAGTCTAGGACTTACGGTCTAGGAGTTCTGAGCAGTTTCGCGCTTTTGGTTGCTGTAGCGCCACCTATGGGCCAATCGTGGTCATAATTTGATAACCTCTCCTCGATTTTTGTACTACCACATGGCAAAGTTTCAAAGCTCTAGCCCTTACGGTTTGGGCTGCACGATGCGTTTTACGGCGGAATAATAATAATAATAATAATAATAATAATAATAAAAATCAGCACAATTACAATAGGGTTTCAGCACTTCGTGCTTGAACCCCTAATAATAATAAAAATCAGCACAATTACAATAGGGTTTCAGCACTTCGTGCTTGAACCCCTAATAATAATAAAAATCAGCACAATTACAATAGGGTTTCAGCACTTCGTGCTTGAACCCCTAATAATAATAAAAATCAGTACAATTACAATAGGGTTTCAGCACTTCGTGCTTGAACCCCTAAAAATCAGTACAATTACAATAGGGTTTCAGCACTTCGTGCTTGAACCCCTAATTAAAGCTGCAAGCAGCATTTATCGGGGTTCAAGCTATTAAGGCCTTTAAGGGTTTTTAAGCACAAAAGCATCAAAAGTTATCAGGTTTTATTTAGCAAGCATGTAACCACTGACATAATAGATGGAAAAGACCATTTACAGCCAATACAGGCAATGTACCATAGGAAATATATGGTTTTAAAGCTTTTTAACAGTTATAGCGCCACCTATAGTCCGATCTCCATAAAATTTGGCATGCTTGTTAATGATGTTATGTCACATATGCTCACCAATTTTTGTGAGGTTTTGAGTTTTCTTTTAGGATTTATAGGCTTTTTCGTGTATTTTGCTACGCCCATTTTATAAATGACCCTATTACAGCCATCCAAATGCAAAAGTTCAACTTTTTTTTGATAGTTTTTGATCTAGAGAGTCCAGAGAATTGTCCTAGACTGGTCTGGTTCCAATCGTGCGAAAAACCTAGGACTAGTTCGCAAAAGTAGGTTTTTAACATGTTTGCGAATATTTAATGAACGGTTTGATTGACAGCAATGGTCCTTGAGGCAAAGTTGTTCAGGATGAGGAGATCTATCAAATGATATGCATATTGTGTGGATATTTGTAACACCACGTGATTACAGAGCTGTAAAACTCGTTAGCGCCAACTAGTGGCCGATTTCTTTCAAAATTGTTACAGACCTCTATGGCCTTGAGTCGAACATGCCCATCGAGTTTCGTTCCGATCGGCCTCCGTTAACCTTGTCTAATAGGTGCTCAAACTTCATTGGCCGATGGCGGCCATGTTTTTCGAGATACGCCAATGTCCTCATACACATACATGGCACCTTGGACCAAGACACTGCATGCCAATTTTCAAGTCAATCGGACTAATGGTCAGGTGGTTATAGCCTGTTTTATGTTTTTTTCATGTTATAGCGCCACCATGTGGCCAATTGCCGCGGTTTTTTTACTGTGACCTCAGATTGACCTCTTACACATGTGTACCAAGTTTGGTGAAGATACCTAATTTATTTCTGGAGTTATAGCCATTTTAGTAAAATAGGCCCCTCCCACAACGTACGTTTTGGCGCCCCTTACCGTCCGTGAGTCGAAATTTCAACTTTTTTTCGATAGTTTTTGATAAACAGACTCTAGAGAACATTTCTGCACTGGTTTGGTTCCGATCGGGCGAAAAACCTAGGACTAGTTCGCAAAAGTATGTTTTTGACAAAATTCAAAATGGCGGAAAATCTATCATGGCGGAAATGAAATCGGAGATATACGTTTTGTTCGTCAGGCGTCCAGCTTTCCAATGATATAAAACACTTGAGTCTACGTCATACGGTCTAGTAGTTATGAGCAGTTTCGCGCTTTTGGTTGCTATAGCGCCACCTATGGGCCAATCGGGGTCATACTTTGATAGGTTCTCCCCAAATTGAGGACTACCATTTGGCCAAGTTTCAAGGTTCCAGCTCTTACGGTTTGGTCTGCACGATGCGTTTTAGGGGAAAATAAACGCTTCGTGCTTGAACCCCTAATAATAAAAATCAGTACAATTACAATAGGGTTTCAGCACTTCGTGCTTGAACCCCTAATCAGTACAATTACAATAGGGTTTCAGCACTTCGTGCTTGAACCCCTAAAAATCAGCACAATTACAATAGGGTTTCAGCACTTCGTGCTTGAACCCCTAATAATAAAAATCAGTACAATTACAATAGGGTTTCAGCACTTCGTGCTTGAACCCCTAATCAGTACAATTACAATAGGGTTTCAGCACTTCGTGCTTGAACCCCTAATAATAATAAAAATCAGCACAATTACAATAGGGTTTCAGCACTTCGTGCTTGAACCCCTAAAAATCAGCACAATTACAATAGGGTTTCAGCACTTCGTGCTTGAACCCCTTATAAGAAGAGACGTTTTGGACAGTTATAGCGCCACCTATTGTCCGATCTTCACGAAACTTGGCATGCTTCTTCACCATGTTCTGACACATCTGCTCATCGATTTTTGTGAAGTTTGGGGTTTTCCCTTAGGTTGTATAGGCTTTTGAGTGTTTTTTGTCCCTCCCCTTTCCTAAATGACCCTGTTACAGCCAGGCAAATGCAAAAGTTCCACTTTTTTTCGATAATTATTTATCTAGAGAGTCCAGAGAATTGTGCTAGACTGGTCTGGTCTGGATTGGGCCAAACACCAGGGACTAGTTTGCAAAAGTAGGTTTTGGACAAAATTGCCCTAGTCCCTGGTTTTTGGCCCAATCCAGACCAAACCAGTCTAGCACAATTCTCTGGACTCTCTAGATCAATAATTATCGAAAAAAAGTGGAACTTTTGCATTTGCCTGGCTGTAACAGGGTCATTTAGGAAAGAGGAGGGACAAAAAAAACACTGAAAAGCCCATACAACCTGAGCGAAAACCCCAAACGTCACAAAAATCGATGAGCAGATGTGTCAGAACATGGTGAAGAAGCATGCCAAGTTTCGTGAAGATCGGACAATAGGTGGCGCTATAACTGTCCAAAACGTCTCTTCTTATAAGGGGTTCAAGCACGAAGTGCTGAAACCCTATTGTAATTGTGCTGATTTTTAGGGGTTCAAGCACGAAGTGCTGAAACCCTATTGTAATTGTGCTGATTTTTATTATTATTAGGGGTTCAAGCACGAAGTGCTGAAACCCTATTGTAATTGTACTGATTAGGGGTTCAAGCACGAAGTGCTGAAACCCTATTGTAATTGTACTGATTTTTATTATTAGGGGTTCAAGCACGAAGTGCTGAAACCCTATTGTAATTGTGCTGATTTTTAGGGGTTCAAGCACGAAGTGCTGAAACCCTATTGTAATTGTGCTGATTTTTATTATTATTATTATTATTAGGGGTTCAAGCACGAAGTGCTGAAACCCTATTGTAATTGTGCTGATTTTTAGGGGTTCAAGCACGAAGTGCTGAAACCCTATTGTAATTGTGCTGATTTTTATTATTATTATTATTATTAGGGGTTCAAGCATGAAATGCTGAAACCCTATTGTAATTGTGCTGATTTTTATTATTAGGGGTTCAAGCACGAAGTGCTGAAACCCTATTGTAATTGTACTGATTTTTATTATTATTATTATTCTCCCCTAAAACGCATCGTGCAGCCCAAACCGTAAATGCTGGAACCTTGAAACTTGGCCAAATGGTAGTACTCAATTTGGGGAGAACATATCAAAGTATGACGCCGATTGGCCCATAGGTGGCGCTATAGCAACCAAAAGCGCGAAACTGCTCATAACTCCTAGACGGTATGTCGTAGACTCAAGTGTCTTATATCATTGGAAAGCTGGACTCCTGAAGGTCAAAACGTATATCTCCGATTTCATTTTTGATATGCACATTTTTCCGCCATTTTGAATTTTGTCAAAAACCTACTTTTGCGAACTAGTCCCTGGTTTTTTGCCCGATCGGATCCAAACCAGTGCAGAAATGTTCTCTGGAGTTTGATTATCAATAATTATCGAAAAAAAGTCGAAATTTCGATTCCTGGTCGCTAGGGGGTGATAAATTAATGTTGTGGGAGGAGCCTATTTTACTAAAATGGCTATAACTCGAAAAGGAAATGAGATATCTTCACCAAACTTGGTGCACATGTGTATGAGTTCAATCTGGGGTCACAGTAAAAAAATCGTGACGATTGATCACTAGGTGGCGCTATAACATGAAAAAAACATGAAAAGGGCTATGACCACCTGACCGTTAGTCCGATTGACTTGAAAATTGGTATGCAGTGTCTTGGTCCAAGGTGGCATGTATGTCTATGAGGACATTGGCTTATCTTGAAAAACATGGCCGCCATCGACCAATGAAATTTGAGCACCTATTAGACAAAGTTAATGGAGGCTGATCGGAACGAAACTCGATGGGCATGTTCGACTCATGGTCTTAGAGGTCTGTAAGAGTTTTGAAAGAAATCGGCCACTAGTTGGCGCTAACGAGTTTTATGGCTCTGTAATCACGTGGTGTTACACTTATCGTCACAAAATGCATATCAACTGATAGACCTGCTCAAGTTGAACAACTTTGCCTCAAGAACTATTGCTGTCAATTAAACTGTTTATTAAATATTTGTAATTATGTTAAAAACCTACTTTTGCGAACTAGTCCTAGGTTTTTCGCCCAATCGAAACCAGACCAGTCTAGGACAATTCTTTGGACACTCTAGATCAATAATTATCAAAAAAAAAGTTGAACTTTTGCATGTAGATGGCTGTAATAGGGTCATTTAGAAAAGGGGCGTGGCAAAAAAACACTAAAAAGCCTATAAATCCTAAATGAAAACTCAGAACTTCACAAAAATTGGTGAGCATATGTGACATAACATCATTAACAAGCATGCCAATTTTTATGGAGATCGGACGATAGGTGGCGCTATAACTGCTAAAAACCTTTAAAACCATATATTTCCTATGGTATTTCCTGTAAATGGTCTTTTCCATCTATTATGTCAGTAGTTACATGCTTGCTAAATAAAACTTAATCACTTTTGATGCTTTTGTGCTTAAAGGCCTTAACTGCTTGAACCCTGATAAATGCTGCTTGCAGCTTTAATTATTATTAGGGGTTCAAGCACGAAGTGCTGAAACCCTATTGTAATTGTGCTGATTTTTATTATTAGGGGTTCAAGCACGAAGTGCTGAAACCCTATTGTAATCGTCCTGATTTTTATTATTATTATTTTTCCGCCATAAAACGCATCGTGCAGCCCAAACCGTAAGACCTAGAGACTTGAAACTTTGCCAGATGGTAGTACTATTGCTCGCTACTCAGATACACGGACTCAGCCCAATCGGCCCATAGGTGGCGCTATAGCAATCAAAAGCGCAAAACTGCTCAGAACTCCCAGACCGTAAGGCGTAGCTTCAAGTGTCTTATATCATTGAAATCCAGAGCTCCTGAAGAAAAAAACGTATATCTCCGATTTCATTTCCGCCATGATAGATTTTTCGCCATTTTGAATTTTGTCAAAAACCTACTTTTGCGAACTAGTCCCTGGTTTTTTGCCCGATCGCAACCAAACCAGTGCGGAATTGTTCTCTGGAGTCTGAAGATCAATAATTATCGAAAAAAAGTTGAAATTTCGATTAACGGTCGCTAGGGGGTGCAAAATTAACGTTGTGGGAGGAGCCTATTTTACTAAAATGGCTATAACTCAAGAAGTAATTAAGTAAACTTCACCAAACTTGGTACACATGTGTAAGAGGTCAATCTGAGGTCACAGTAAAAAAATTGCGTCGATTGGCCACATGGTGGCGCTATAAAACAAATAAAAACATATAGACAACTGACCGTTTTTCCGAATGACTTGAAATTTGGTATGCAGTGTCTTGGCCCAAGGGGCCATGTATGTCTAAAAGGATATTGGCGTATCTCGAAAAACATGGCCGCCATTAGCCAATGAGGTTTGAGCACCGTTAACGAAGTCCGATCGGAGCGAAACTCGATGGGCATGTTCGGCTCAAGCCCCTAGAGGTCTGTAAGAATTTTGAAAGAAATCGGCCACTAGTTGGCGCTAACGAGTTTTAAGGCTCTGTAATCACGTGGTGTTACACTTATCATCACAAAATGCATATCATCTGATAGATCTGCTCATGCTGAACAACTTTGCCTCAAGAACCATCACTGTCAATCAAACTGTTCATTAAATATTCATGAATATGTTAAAAACCTACTTTTGCGAACTAGTCCCTGGTTTTTCACCCGATCAGAACCAGACCAGTCTAGGACAATTCTCTGGACTCTCTAGATCAATAATTATCGAAAAAAAGTTGAACTTTTGCATTTTTCGCATGGGTATAATTGGGTCATAAAGAAAATGGGCGTGGCAAAATGCACTCAGAAGCCTATAAATCCTAAACGAAAACTCAGAACTTCACGAAAATGGGTGAGCATATGTGCCATAACATTCTAAACAAGCATGCAAAATTTCATGTAGATCGGACCATAGGTGGCGCTATAACTGGCAAAAAGGTTTGAAAACTACATATTTCCTATGGTAAATTGCCTATATTGGCTGTAAATGGATTTTTCCATCTATAATTTCAGTGGTTAAAAGCTTGTTAAATAAAACGTAATGTCTTAAATGCTTATGTGCTTAAAGGCCTTAAATGCTTGAACCCCGATAAATGCTGCTTGCAGCTTTAATTATTATTATTATTATTCCGCCGTAAAACGCATCGTGCAGCCCAAACCGTAAGGGCTAGAGCTTTGAAACTTTGCCATATGGTAGTACAAAAATCGAGGAGAGGTTATCAAATATGACCCCGATTGGCCCATAGGTGGCGCTATAGCAACCAAAAGCGCGAAACTGCTCATAACTCCTAGACCGTAAGTCCTAGACTCAAGTGTCTTATATCATTGGAAAGCTGGACGCCTGACGAACAAAACGTATATCTCCGATTTTATTTCCGCCATGATAGATTTTCCGCCATTTTGAATTTTGTCGAAAATCTATTTTTGCAAACTAGTCCCTGGTTTTTCGCCCGATCGGAACCAAACCAGTGCAGAATTGTTCACTGGAGTCTGAAGATCAATAATTATCGAAAAAAAGTTGAAATTTCGATTCACGGTCGCTAGGGGGTGCAAAATTAACGTTGTGGGAGGAGCCTATTTTACTAAAATGGCTATAACTCCAGAAGTAAAAGAGGTATTTTAACCAAACTTGGTACACATGTGTAAGAGGTCAATCTAAGGTCACGGTAAAAAAATCGCGGCGATTGGCCACATGGTGGCGCTATAACATGAAAAAAACTTAAAACAGGCTATAACCACCTGACCGTTAGTCCGATTGACTTGAAAATTGGTATGCAGTGTCTTGGTCCAAGGTGCCATGTATGTCTATGAGGACATTGGCGTATCTCAAAAAACATGGCCGCCATCGGCCAATGAAGTTTGAGCACCGATTAGACAAGGTTAACGGAGGCCGATCAGAACGAAACTCGATGGACATGTTCGTCTCATGGCCCTAGAGGTCTGTAAGAATTTTGAAAGAAATCGGCCACTAGTTGGCGCTAACGAGTTTTATGGCTCTGTAATCACGTGGTGTTACACTCATCCACACAATATGCATATCATTTGATAGATCTGCTCATGCTGAACAACTTTGCCTCAAGAACCATTGCTGTCAATCAAACCGTTCATTAAATATTCACGAATATGTCTAAAACCTACTTTTGCGAACTAGTCCTAGGTTTTTCGCCCGATCAGAACCAGACCAGTCTAGGACAATTCTCTGGACTCTCTAGATCAATAATTATCAAAAAAAAGTTGAACTTTTGCATTTGTATGGCTGTAATAGGGTCATTTATAAAATGGGTGTGGCAAAATACACTCAAAAGCCTATAAATCCTAAATGAAAACATGGAACTTCACAAAAATTGGTCAGCCTATGTGTCATAACATCATTAAGAAGCATGCAAAATTTTATGGAGATCGGACGATAGGTGGCGCTATAACTGTTAAAAAGCTTTAAAACCATATATTTCCTATGGTATGTTGCCTGTATTGGCTGTAAATGGTCTTTTCCATCTCTGATCATATAATTTTCATATCATAATGTTCAAAACTAGTGCAATACAATTCTCTGGACTCACTAGATCAATAATTGTCTGAAAAAGTTTAACTACTTCATTTGGATAGCTATAATAGGTTCACTTCAAAATGTAGCCTTTACCAAGTGTCCCCGAAAGCCTATATCTCTTTAATGAATGACTCAGACCTTCTTAAAAACAAGTCAGAACATGTGAAATATCACTCTGAACATGCATGAAAATTTTCAGACAGATCAGACAAAATTTGCCTCTATAACAGTTAAAAAGGTGAAAATGATATGATTATAATGGCATGTTAAGCCAATAAGTGGTATTTTACTGCCCCCTGCTGTTCAAAATAGTCATTTTGTCATATTGTTCTATAATTTATATTTAGACTTTATAAAATCACTATTTTAACATTTACAATTACATTTAGTCAAAATCCATCTGTTAAAGTATTAGTATTGACAGTTTGATCACATCATACATTTCAAATGTCTGCATCTACAACATAATGTGTGTGTGTAGTCTTAGGTTTCTGAATAAATTCTGAATCATCTGATTAATAGCTTGCAAAGACTTTGTGAAATGTTTATAGACCATTCAAATATATTTTCATAATGACATATCCCAATAGCATTGAAAAAACAACAACAACATTTGTCTTGTGTGTGTGTGTGTGTGTGTGTGTGTGTGTGTGTGTGTGTGTGTGTGTGTGTGTGTGTGTGTGTGTGTGTGTGTGTGTAAACATGCATTATGAAGTTAAAATGGAAAAACTGGTTTGCTTTAGTGCAGAAAAATGGTGAAAATCAAGAAGTTTAAAGTGAAAGTGAGCCAATAAGTGGTCTTCTACTGCCCTCTGCTGGCCATTCTACTTATTAATGAAGTCTACTCACATATGCTTTTGCATTCATTAGACACTAAAAATCACTTATATAACAATAAAACACTAAAAAATCACTTATATAACAATTACTATTGTAGCACAATCATATTTTGTCAGTTTATCACTTCATTTTTACTGATACTTCACATAATTGCTAGCAATGTGGTAAATCATGGTAAATCACACTAAAAACATGGTAAATCATAATAAATAATACTAGAATGTGGTGTATCAAGGTAAATCATACTACAATCCTGGTACATCAATCTAGAACATGGTATATCATGGTACATCATGCTAGAACATGGTAAATCATGGTAAACTATGCTAGAACAGGGTAAATCATGGTAAGCCATGATAAATCATAATAAACTATGGTAAATCATGTTAGAATGTGGTATATCATGGTAAATCATGCTAGAACATGGTAAATCATGGTAAACTATGCTAGAACAGGGTAAATCATGGTAAACTATGATAAATCATGGTAAACTATGATAAATCATGGTAAACTATGATAAATCATGATAAACTATGGTAATCCATGCTAGAATCACAGTAAACAATGGTAAATCATACTAGAATGTAGTATATCATGGTAAATTATGCTAGAATATGGCAAATCATGCTAGAATCATAGTAAATAATACTAGAATGTGCTAAATTGTTGTGGGAGGAGCCTATTTTACTAAAATGGCTATAACTCAAGAAGTAAATGAGATATCTTCACCAAACTCAGTACACATGTGTATGGGTTCAATTTGAGGTCACAGTAAACAATTTTATGGAGATCGGACCATAGCTGGCGCTATAACTGTTAAAAAGCTTTAAAACCATATATATCCCATGGTAAATTGCCTGTATTGGCTGTAAATGGTCTTTTCCATCTATTATGTCAGTGGTTACAAGCTTGCTAAATAAATCTTAATAACTTTTGATGCTTTTGTGCTTAAATGCCTTAAAGGCCTTAACTGCTTGAACCCCGATAAATGCTGCTTGCAGCTTTAATTAGGGGTTCAAGCATGAAATGCTGAAACCCTATTGTAATTGTGCTGATTTTTATTAGGGGTTCAAGCACGAAGTGCTGAAACCCTATTGTAATTGTGCTGATTTTTATTATTAGGGGTTCAAGCACGAAGTGCTGAAACCCTATTGTAATTGTGCTGATTTTTATTATTATTAGGGGTTCAAGCATGAAATGCTGAAACCCTATTGTAATTGTAAGGATTCGTAAAACGCATCGTGCAGGCCAAACCGTAAGGCCTAGAGTCTTGAAACCTGGCCAGATGGTAGGCCTCAATTTGGGGACAACCTATCAGAGTATGACCCCGATTGGCCCATAGGTGGCGCTACAGCAACCAAAAGTTCAAAATTGCTCATAACTCTTAGACCCTTTGTCCCAGGCTCAAGTGTCTTACATCGTTGGAATCCTTGGCTCAAGGCGGACAAAATGGCTATCTCCGATTTTGATGTAGGCAGGGGAAATTTTCTGCTATGTCGAATTTTGTCCAAAACCTACTTTTGCAAACTAGTCCCTGGTTTTTCGCCCGATCGGAACCAAACCAGTCTAGGACAATTCTCTGGACTCTCTAGATCAATAATTATCGAAAAAAAAGTTGAACTTTGGCATTTGGGTGGCTGTAACAGGGTCATTTAGAAAAGGGGCGGGGCAAAATACACTAAAAAGCCTATAAATCCCAAATGAAAACTCAGAACTTCACAAAAATTGATGAGCATATGTGTCATAACATGATGAGGAAGCATGCCGAGTTTCATGCAGATCGGACCCTAGGTGACGCTATAAATGGCAAAAAGCTTCCATTCTTATTAGGGGTTCAAGCATGAAATGCTGAAACCCTATTGTAATTGTAAGGATTCGTAAAACGCATCGTGCAGGCCAAACCGTAAGGCCTAGAGTCTTGAAACCTGGCCAGATGGTAGGCCTCAATTTGGGGACAACCTATCAGAGTATGACCCCGATTGGCCCATAGGTGGCGCTACAGCAACCAAAAGTTCAAAATTGCTCATAACTCTTAGACCCTTTGTCCCAGGCTCAAGTGTCTTACATCGTTGGAATCCTTGGCTCAAGGCGGACAAAATGGCTATCTCCGATTTTGATGTAGGCAGGGGAAATTTTCTGCTATGTCGAATTTTGTCCAAAACCTACTTTTGCAAACTAGTCCCTGGTTTTTCGCCCGATCGGAACCAAACCAGTCTAGGACAATTCTCTGGACTCTCTAGATCAATAATTATCGAAAAAAAAGTTGAACTTTGGCATTTGGGTGGCTGTAACAGGGTCATTTAGAAAAGGGGCGGGGCAAAATACACTAAAAAGCCTATAAATCCCAAATGAAAACTCAGAACTTCACAAAAATTGATGAGCATATGTGTCATAACATGATGAGGAAGCATGCCGAGTTTCATGCAGATCGGACCCTAGGTGACGCTATAAATGGCAAAAAGCTTCCATTCTTATTAGGGGTTCAAGCATGAAATGCTGAAACCCTATTGTAATTGTAAGGATTCGTAAAACGCATCGTGCAGGCCAAACCGTAAGGCCTAGAGTATTGAAACCTGGCCAGATGGTAGGCCTCAATTTGGGGACAACCTATCAGAGTATGACCCCGATTGGCCCATAGGTGGCGCTACAGCAACCAAAAGTTCAAAATTGCTCATAACTCTTAGACCCTTTGTCCCAGGCTCAAGTGTCTTACATCGTTGGAATCCTTGGCTCAAGGCGGACAAAATGGCTATCTCCGATTTGGATGTAGGCAGGGGAAATTTTCTGCTATGTCGAATTTTGTCCAAAACCTACTTTTGCGAACTAGTCCCTGGTTTTTCACCCGATCGGAACCAAACCAGTCTAGGACAATTCTCTGGACTCTCTAGATCAATAATTATCGAAAAAAAGTTGAACTTTGGCATTTGGGTGGCTGTAACAGGGTCATTTAGAAAAGGGGCGGGGCAAAATACACTAAAAAGCCTATAAATCCCAAATGAAAACTCAGAACTTCACAAAAATTGATGAGCATATGTGTCATAACATGATGAGGAAGCATGCCGAGTTTCATGCAGATCGGACCCTAGGTGACGCTATAAATGGCAAAAAGCTTCCATTCTTATTAGGGGTTCAAGCATGAAATGCTGAAACCCTATTGTAATTGTAAGGATTCGTAAAACGCATCGTGCAGGCCAAACCGTAAGGCCTAGAGTCTTGAAACCTGGCCAGATGGTAGGCCTCAATTTGGGGACAACCTATCAGAGTATGACCCCGATTGGCCCATAGGTGGCGCTACAGCAACCAAAAGTTCAAAATTGCTCATAACTCTTAGACCCTTTGTCCCAGGCTCAAGTGTCTTACATCGTTGGAATCCTTGGCTCAAGGCAGACAAAATGGCTATCTCCGATTTGGATGTAGGCAGGGGAAATTTTCTGCTATGTCGAATTTTGTCCAAAACCTACTTTTGCGAACTAGTCCCTGGTTTTTCGCCCGATCGGAACCAAACCAGTCTAGGACAATTCTCTGGACTCTCTAGATCAATAATTATCGAAAAAAAGTTGAACTTTGGCATTTGGGTGGCTGTAACAGGGTCATTTAGAAAAGGGGCGGGGCAAAATACACTAAAAAGCCTATAAATCCCAAATGAAAACTCAGAACTTCACAAAAATTGATGAGCATATGTGTCATAACATGATGAGGAAGCATGCCGAGTTTCATGCAGATCGGACCCTAGGTGACGCTATAAATGGCAAAAAGCTTCCATTCTTATTAGGGGTTCAAGCATGAAATGCTGAAACCCTATTGTAATTGTAAGGATTCGTAAAACGCATCGTGCAGGCCAAACCATAAGGCCTAGAGTCTTGAAACCTGGCCAGATGGTAGGCCTCAATTTGGGGACAACCTATCAGAGTATGACCCCAATTGGCCCATAGGTGGCGCTACAGCAACCAAAAGTTCAAAATTGCTCATAACTCTTAGACCCTTTGTCCCAGGCTCAAGTGTCTTACATCGTTGGAATCCTTGGCTCAAGGCGGACAAAATGGCTATCTCTGATTTGGATGTAGGCAGGGGAAATTTTCTGCTATGTCGAATTTTGTCCAAAACCTACTTTTGCGAACTAGTCCCTGGTTTTTCGCCCGATCGGAACCAAACCAGTCTAGGACAATTCTCTGGACTCTCTAGATCAATAATTATCGAAAAAAAGTTGAACTTTGGCATTTGGGTGGCTGTAACAGGGTCATTTAGAAAAGGGGCGGGGCAAAATACACTAAAAAGCCTATAAATCCCAAATGAAAACTCAGAACTTCACAAAAATTGATGAGCATATGTGTCATAACATGATGAGGAAGCATGCCGAGTTTCATGCAGATCGGACCCTAGGTGACGCTATAAATGGCAAAAAGCTTCCATTCTTATTAGGGGTTCAAGCATGAAATGCTGAAACCCTATTGTAATTGTAAGGATTCGTAAAACGCATCGTGCAGGCCAAACCATAAGGCCTAGAGTCTTGAAACCTGGCCAGATGGTAGGCCTCAATTTGGGGACAACCTATCAGAGTATGACCCCAATTGGCCCATAGGTGGCGCTACAGCAACCAAAAGTTCAAAATTGCTCATAACTCTTAGACCCTTTGTCCCAGGCTCAAGTGTCTTACATCGTTGGAATCCTTGGCTCAAGGCGGACAAAATGGCTATCTCCGACGATTTGCTCGCCCTTCAGGCGCCAATTTCGAGTAAATTGAGGTTTTTTGAAAAACCTACTTTTGCGAACTACTCCTAGGTTTTTAGCCTGATTGGAACCAAACCACTGCAGAAATATTCTCTGGACAGTGACTATCAATAATCATCAAAAAAAAATCTTAATTTAAATTCCCGGTCACTAAGGGGAACCAAAATGTTTGAAGGCACCACAGCCACTTTTACTAAAACAATTATAACTTGTAAACGGAAAGAGATATTTTTGCTAAACTCGGGACACATTTTCATTAGCTCAATCTTAGGTCATTTGATTAAAAATCGCGACAATTGGCCACTTGGTGGCGCTATAACAGGGAAAAATGTCATGAAAATGGCTATAAACGCATACAACCATTAGTCCCTTGAAATCCTGAATCCTTCCTGAGTCCAACGATACCAAACATGCCAGGTTTCGCCTTATAGTTTATGTATCATTGTCATTTAGCACTTTAAAAACTTGCAATTATCTTCGAAACCATTAGTCCGATCGTGACAAAAACACCACAGGAAATTTGAAAACATAGGTCAATAGCTAAACAATAACACCCAAATGTCAAAATTAGGATTGGAACTGAAAAAAAAAAAAAAAAAAAATCCAATCATTGTCTCCAATGGCTCATTTTTGTGCTCTCATAGATAGAAGTATCTAAACTTCAAAACAAAATGAGATATTTACACATTAAATTTTTTTTAATACAATTATATGTTAAGAAGTTTAACTAATAAAGCTTCAAAACATATAGCAAATAACAAAGAAACATTAAAAACATTACAATCAATAAACAAAGAGTGCTTTCAGAATTTAAGAGTAGGCTGTCTGAACTTTTCATCTTTTGAAATATAAGATGTGGTTTGTGTGTTAAAATAACACACAAACCACATCTTATTTTATCCTGTTAAAATAACTTGCTGTGATTACTGTGTTAAAATAACTTATGCCGAGTTCAGACTGCACGATTTTAGCCCCGATTTTGGCTCGCCGACAGGTTTTGAGAAATCGCAGACAAATGCCCGAAATCACAGGCAAATCGGTGCTCGTTCACGCGAGTGACAATCACGCAGTTTGAATGAGCAAAGACGCAATCTGAGAAAATCGCCGACACCCGTGAGATATTTGGCATGCTAAATATCTGGACCTGTCGGCGATTCAAAATCTGCTGTGTGAAAAGTGTTCTGACTGAAAACTACATTGGCGATGACCGACAGCCAATGAGAGAGCAAGATACAAAGCAGCGGGGAGTTCGGGGAGGAGTTATAGACCAGAATATAAGTATTTTAATAGATATATTTACAATTATATCAAACAGAAACAAAGCACAAACATTTGCTTGACCAGCAGCAACAGCAGCACACTGCAAAATGATTTATTTACCCACTCTCTTTGCAGAACACAGTCCTTGCTCCCCTCGTCTTCCTAACCATTTCCTCCTGCATAAACTCTTTATTTTTCTCCTTTTTGCTGCAAATCAGCGCACAGACAAGTTGGATCTCAATATTCTTGCAGGCTATCCTTTTTAATAACAATTTCAGTCTTGCGAGAGCTCCGGTCTTGCACGCGTGATCTCACGTTGTTTCCTTGTCACATCTCGCGTGTCTTTGATTGTGAAACGTAGTTTGCGTGCCAGACAGAGCTGTCGGCGATTCTTCCTATTGTAAAGTCATGCAGTGTGAAACCTTCTGTCGCCGATCCATCGTGCAGTTTGAACACAGCAGCGACTGAATCCTGGCCTAGATAGTCATGCAGTGTGAAAAGAACAGTGACCCGACTACTTTGTCATAAAAGCATTTTGAGATGCAAATACATTTAACCACGTTAGACGGAGTCGCTCACAGCCGCATATGCTCAAGCACTCTTCGCAAAGCGCGTGAGTATTTAAAATTAAAAGCAGCTTCTGTCTTTGATTTTCATATTTTTAATATATAAGCCAACTGCATTCCAAAAGACACATGATGTCTTCGTAGAGCATTTGTAAGGAAAATACCGGCAAGCGACACCGCACACTACAAGAGTAACATCAAGCAAAGCACGCGTATCATAGCGCATCTTGTGCAATGCAGTCCGCGAATATCCTTGTAATTCGCTTCAACTTTTCCGAACTTTATGAATGATTATTTTTTGGAAGGTTTGAGTGGTGTTGTGTGTGTGTGTGTGTGTGTGTGTGTGTGTGTGTGTGTGTGTGTGTGCAGGGGCGTAGTTTGTGGGGGGGGTTGGGGGGAGATAATCCCCCCCCCAATATTTAAATCTATGCATTACAACCCCCCCAATATTTCTACCATGATCACATGAAAAATATGCAGACCCAAACTTCAACCTCCCCAATGTTCAAACCAAATCTACGCCCTTCTTTGTGTGTGTGTGTGTGTGTGTGTGTGTGTGTGTGTGTGTGTGTCAGACAGAGGAATTATTAGCAAGCAGAATATGGTTGTTTATAAAGCACACGCAGCATCATCACGTATCTGTGTTTAAAACTAAGCTCAGACTCGATTCTGAAATGATCTGAATAGATAGAGAATCGTTGGAGAGAATCTATAACACAATATCACATAAAGGTCTATATGCGTAGTGTGCCAAGTTGATGCTTTATCCGCAGTGCAGACTGCTTTACTTGCTCGCTGCTTTTGCGGTTAAAAAATCGCCTTTTATCACATCGCGATATTATTATCGCAAATGCAATTAATCATTCAGCCCTAAAAAGTACAGTTTTTTACAATAGAAATGTACTCGAAGTAAAAGTACCCACATTTAAATCTACTCTTAAAACTAAAATTTTACCAAAAAAATACTCAAGTAAATGTAATGAAGTAAATTTACTTCATTACTACCCACCTCTGATGGTAAATACCCTTAAACGTTAAAAGGGCGATACAATATTTCGCTTTCCTTGGACACTGCAACCTTTTTAATGAATATATATATGGCTTGACCTCAAAGACAGATGCAGATAATCGCACTCGCTCAGTCGATCTCTCTCATTCACTGTCTGATTCAAGAACTGTCTGTTTCAAGTCTGTTACAAATCACCATGATAAACATTCTTGTTATCATTATTAACTTATTTAAGATTCAATACACACGAAGTTCAAAACAAGCAGGGAAAAAAGAAAAAAATAAGAAAAACGTAAACATGCGAATATCGCAGTTGCTGCGGTTACTTGCATTCCTCTGCGGTTGGCTTGTCAGTTGCGCGATACTGCAATATTGCAAGACAACCCTAAAAGAATGTATAATTTTTTATTTTAAGTTATTTGGGTCAAGGTGAAAGAAACAGACGCAGTTGGTTTTGGGTTTTTCTTCACAAATTTTATTAAAACTGCAGAACTTCTCGAAGCTTCTCGAACAGCTTAGGCTGTTGAACCATTCATCCTAAAACAAATGAGTCAGTGATGTCTTTTCATTTACTAACTATCTATTGTTCTTATTTGTCATCTCATCTTTCTGAAACAAACTACGAAGAGAACCTTTTCACTTATAAATATAATTTTCTCTTTCAATCAGAACAAAATTGTTAACTATTTGCTCACCTGTTGCACCATTTCCTCCCCAGTAGATGTTCCTTGCTTCTGATTTAATTAGGCCCTACCGAATACTATAACTGGGTGTAGCACGTCAAGTCACGTTGCACACTACATGCTACACAGTGTTGTGGAAAAACGTTTTCCTCATCCAAAGTAGTAGACAACTACTTAATTGATGTCGCTGGTAAATGTAATGTTTTATCATCTGCATACATGACTGTCCACACACTTTAAAACAAGAGAAAGTTTATTGGTCTTAAACAACCACATTGCAATTGTTTCACATCTGAATAATTTCCAATATAAATAAATGTTGTCCCATGAGACAGTTAACATTTAAACCAATGTAGAGTATAAGTACATTTGTAACATTTCAGTTTATCCAGCTATAATTTATAAACCAGTACATAAAAAGCTGAGCTAAAAACTAACATAGCAGTATTGTTTATTTCAGTGGTTAAAAGCTTTCTAAATAAAACTTAATGTCTTAAATGCTTATGTGCTTAAATGCCTTAAACACCTTAAATGCTTGAACCCCGATAAATGCTGCTTGCAGCTTTAATTAGGGGTTCAAGCACGAAGTGCTGAAACCCTATTGTAATTGCCCTGATTTTTATTATTATTATTATTCTTCCCTAAAACGCATCGTGCAGCCAAAACCGTAAGGCCTAGAGACGTGATACTTGGTCAAATGGTAGTAGTATTGCTCGCTACTCAGATACACGGACTTAGCCAAATCGGCCCATAGGTGGCGCTACAGCAACCAAAAGCGCGAAACTGCTCAGAACTCCTAGACCGTATGTCGTAGACTCAAGTGTCTTATATCATTGGGAAGCTGGATGCCTGACGAACAAAACGTATATCTCCGATTTCATTTCCGCCATGATAGATTTTCCGCCATTTTGAATTTTGCCAAAAACCTACTTTTGCAAACTAGTCCTAGGTTTTTCGCCCGATCGGAACCAAACCAGTACAGAAATGTTCTCTGGAGTCTGAATATCAATAATTATCGAAAAAAAGTTGAAATTTCGATTCACGGACGCTAAGGGGCGCCAAAACGTACGTTGTGGGAGGGGCCTATTTTACTAAAATGGCTATAACTCCAGAAGTAAATGAGGTATCTTCACCAAACTCGGTACACATGTGTAAGAGGTCAATCTGAGGTCACAGTAAAAAAAACGCGGCGATTGGCCACATGGTGGCGCTATAACTTGAAAAAAACATAAAACAGGCTTTAACCACCTGACCGTTAGTCCGATTGACTTGAAAATTGGTATGCAGTGTCTTGGCCCAAGGTGTCATGTACGTCTATGAGGACATTGGTGTATCTCAAAAAACATGGCCGCCATCGGCCAATGAAGTTTGAGCACCTATTAGACAAGGTTAACGGAGGCCGATCGGAACGAAACTCGATGGGCATGTTCAACTCATAGCCCTAGAGGTCTGTAAGAATTTTGAAAGAAATCGGCCACTAGTTGGCGCTAACGAGTTTTACGGCTCTGTAATCACGTGGTGTTACACTTATTGTCACAAAATGCATATCATTTGATAGATCTGCTCATGCTGAACAACATTGCCTCAAGAACCATAGCTGTCAATCAAATCGTTCATTAATTATTCGCGAATATGTTAAAAACCTACTTTTGCGAACTAGTCCCTGGTTTTTCGCCCGATCGGAACCAGACCAGTCTAGGACAATTCTCTGGACTCTCTAGATCAATAATTATCGAAAAAAAGTTGAAATTTTGAATTTTTCGTATGGCTATAATTGGGTCATAAAGAAAATGGGTGTGGCAAAATGCACTCAAAAGCTTATAAATCCTAAAAGAAAAATCAGAACTTCACGAAAATTGGTGAGCATATGTGCCATAATATTCTAAACAAGCATGCCAAATTTCATGTTGATCGGACCATAGGTGGCGCTATAACTGTTAAAAAGGTTTGAAAACCATATATTTCCTATGGTAAATTGCCTGTATTGGCTGTAAATGGACTTTTCCATCTATTATTTCAGTGGTTAAAAGCTTTCTAAATAAAACTTAATGTCTTAAATGCTTATGTGCTTAAAGGCCTTAAATGCTTGAACCCCGATAAATGCTGCTTGCAGCTTTAATTAGGGGTTCAAGCATGAAATGCTGAAACCCTATTGTAATTGTGCTGATTTTTATTATTATTATTCTGCCGTAAAACGCATCGTGCAGCCCAAACCGTAAGTGCTGGAGACTTGAGACTTTGCCAGAAGGTAGTACAAAAATCGAGGAGAGGTTATCAAATTATGACCCCGATTGGCCAATAGGTGGCGCTATAGTAAGCAAAAGTATAAAATCGCTAATAACTCCTAGACGGTTTGTCGTAGACTTAAGTGTCTTATATCACTATAATCCTTGGATCAAGGCGGACAAAACGTATATCTCCGATTTCATTTCCGGTTGGCAAATTTTTCCGCCATTTTGAATTTTGTCAAAAACCTACTTTTGCGAACTAGTCTGTGGTTTTTTGTCCGATCGGAACCAAACCAGTGCAGAAATGTTCTCTGGAGTCTGAATATAAATAATTATCGAAAAAAAGTTGAAATTTCGATTCATGGTCGCTACGGGGTGCCAAAATGTTCGAAGGAGGCGGAGTCAGTTTTACTAAAATTGTTATAACTCGTGAACGAAATGAGATATCTTCACCAAACTTGGTAAACATATGTAGGAGGTCAATTTGAGGTCACAGTAAAAAAATTGCGTCGATTGGCCTCATGGTGGCGCTATAAAATAAAAAAAACGTATAGACACCTGACCGTTTTTCCGAATGACTTGAAATTTGGTATGCAGTGTCTTGGCCCAAGGGGCCATGTATGTCTAAAAGGATATTGGCGTATCTCGAAAAACATGGCCGCCATTGGCAAATGAGGTTTGAGCACCTATTAACGAAGTCCGATCGGAACGAAACTCGGTGGGCATGTTCGGCTCAAGCCCCTAGAGGTCTGTAAGAATTTTGAAAGAAATCGGCCACTAGTTGGCGCAAACGAGTTTTAAGGCTCTTTAATCACGTGGTGTTACACTTATTGTCACAAAATGCATATCATTAGATAGATCTGCTCATGCTCAACAACTTTGCCTCAAGAACCACTAATGTCAATCAAACCATTCATTAATTATTCGCGAATATGTTAAAAACCTACTTTTGCGAACTAGTCCTAGGTTTTTTGCCCGATCGGAACCAGACCAGTCTAGGGCAATTCTCTGGACTCTCTAGATCAATAATTATCGAAAAAAAGTTGAAATTTTGCATTTGGGTGGCTGTAATAGGGTCATTTATAAAATGGGTGTGGCAAAATACAATAAAGAGCCTATAAATCATATATAAAAAAACTCAGAACTTCACAAAAATTGGATGAGCGTATGTGACCTAACATCATTAATAACCATGCGAAATGTTATGGAGATCGGACCATAGGTGGCGCTATAACTGTTAAAAAACTTTAAAACCATATATTTCCTATGGTAAATTGCCTGTATTGGCTGTAAATGGTCTTTTCCATCTATAATCATATAATTTTCATATAATAATGTTCAAAACTAGTGCAGTACAATTCTCTGGACTCTCTAGATCAGTAATTATCAGAAAAAGTTGAACTACTTCATTTGTATGGCTATAATAGGGTCACTTCAAAATGTGGCCTTGACCAAGTCTCCCCGAAAGCCTATATCTCTTCAATGAATGCTCAGAGCTTCTTCAAAACAAGTCATAACATGTGAAATATCACTCTAAACAAAAATGAACCTTTTCAGACAGATCAGTCAAAATTTGCCTCTATAACAGTTAAAAAGGTGAAAATGATATGAATATAATGGCATATTAAGCCAATAAGTGGTATTCTACTGCCCCCTGCTGTTTAAAATAGTCATTTTGTCATATTGTTGTAGAATTCATATTTAGACGTTATTGAATAACTCTTTTAACATTTACAATCACATGTAGTCAAATTCATCTATTGAAGTATTACTACTAACAATTGTCACATTGAGGAAAGTGAATCCTGAAGGAGATTTGCAGTAAACAGTTTGATCACATCATATACTTCAAATGTCTGTATCTACAACAGAATGTGTGTGTGTAGTCTTAGGTTTCTGAATAAATTCTGAATGATCTGATTAATAGCTTACAAAGACTTTGTGAAATGTTTATAGACCATTCAAATATATTTTCATAATGACATATCCCAATAGCATTGAAAAAACAACAACAACATTTGTCTTTGTGTGTGTGTGTGTGTGTGTGTGTGTGTGTGTGTGTGTGTGTGTGTGTGTGTGTGTGTGTGTGTGTGTGTGTGTGTGTGTGTGTGTGTGTGTGTGTGTGTGTGTGTGTGTGTGTGTGTAAACATGCATTATGGAGTTAAAATGGAAAAAACTGGTTTGCTTTAGTGCAGAAAAATGGTGAAAATCAAGAAGTTTAAAGTGAAAGTGAGCCAATAAGTGGTCTTCTACTGCCCTCTGCTGGCCATTCTACTTATTAATGAAGTCTACTCACATATGCTTTTGCATTCATTAGACACTAAAAATCACTTATATAACAATAAAACACTAAAAAATCACTTATATAACAATTACTATTGTAGCACAATCATATTTTGTCAGAGTTTATCACTTCATTTTTACTGATACTTCACATAATTGCTAGCAATGTGGTAAATCATGGTAAATCACACTAAAAACATGGTAAATCATAATAAATAATACTAGAATGTGGTGTATCAAGGTAAATCATACTACAATCCTGGTACATCATTCTAGAACTGGTACATCATTCTAGAACATGGTATATCATGGTACATCATGCTAGAACATGGTAAATCATGGTAAACTATGCTAGAACAGGGTAAATCATGGTAAGCCATGATAAATCATAATAAACTATGGTAAATCATGTTAGAATGTGGTATATCATGGTAAATCATGCTAGAACATGGTAAATCATGGTAAACTATGCTAGAACAGGGTAAATCATGGTAAACTATGATAAATCATGGTAAACTATGATAAATCATGATAAACTATGGTAATCCATGCTTGAATCACAGTAAACAATGGTAAATCATACTAGAATGTAGTATATCATGGTAAATTATGCTAGAATATGGCAAATCATGCTAGAATCATAGTAAATAATACTAGAATATGCTAAATTGTTGTGGGAGGAGCCTATTTTACTAAAATGGCTATAACTCAAGAAGTAAATGAGATATCTTCACCAAACTCAGTACACATGTGTATGGGTTCAATTTGAGGTCACAATAAACAATTTTATGGAGATCAGACCATAGGTGGCGCTTTAACTGTTAAAAAGCTTTAAAACCATATATATCCCATGGTAAATTGCCTGTATTGGCTGTAAATGGTCTTTTCCAATCTATTATGTCAGTGGTTACATGCTTGCTAAATAAATCTTAATAACTTTTGATGCTTTTGTGCTTAAATGCCTTAAAGGCCTTAACTGCTTGAACCCCGATAAATGCTGCTTGCAGCTTTAATTATTATTATTTTTCTTCTGCCGTAAAACGCATCGTGCAGCCCAAACCGTAAGTGCTAGAGACTTGAAACTTTGCCAGATGGTAGTACAAAAATCGAGGAGAGGTTATCAAAATATGACCCCGATTGGCCCATAGGTGGCGCTACAGTGCAAAAAACAAAAAAAAATCATATTTTTGCTTAAATCTCATTAACCGTTTGTCACAGACTCAAGTGTCTTATATCATTGGAATCCTTGGGTCAAGCCGAACAAAAAAGGCCTCAAGGATTTCATTTCCGGTATGCAAATTTTCCGCCATTTTGAATTATGTCCAAAACCTACTTTTGCGAACTAGTCCCTGGTTTTGTGTCCGATTGGAACCAAACCAGTGCAGAAATGTTCTCTGGAGTCAGAATATCAATAATTATCGAAAAAAAGTTGAAATTTCGATTGACGGTCGCTAAGGGGCGCCAAAATGTTTGAAGAAGGCGGAGCCTATTTTACTAAAATGGCTATAACTCCAGAAGTAAATGAGGTATATTCACCAAACTCGGTACACCTGTGTAAGAGGTCAATCTGAGGTCATAGTAAAAAGATTGCGGCGATTGGCCACATGGTGGCGCTATAACATGAAAAAAACATAAATCAGGCTGTAACCACCTGACCGTTAGTCCGATTGACTTGAAAATTGGTATGCAGTGTCTTGGTCCAAGCTGTCATGTATATCTATGAGGACATTGGTGTATCTCAAAAAACATGGCCGCCATCGGCCAATGAAGTTTGAGCACCTATTAGACAAGGTTAACGGAGGCCGATCGGAACAAAACTCGGTGGGCATGTTCGACTCATGGCCCTAGAGGTCTGTAACAATTTTGAAAGAAATCGGCCACTAGTTGGCGCTAACGAGTTTTATGGCTCTGTAATCACGTGGTGTTACACTTATCATCACAAAATGCATATCATTTGATAGACCTGCTCATGCTGAACAACTTTGCCTCTAGAACCATTGCTGTCAATCAAACAGTTTATTAATTATTCACGAATATGTTAAAAACCTACTTTTGCGAACTAGTCCCTGGTTTTTTGCCCGATCGGAACCAAACGAGTCTAGGACAATTCTCTGGACTCTTTAGATCAATAATTATCAAAAAAAGTTGAACTTTTGCATTTTTCGCATGGGTATAATTGGGTCATAAAGAAAATGGGCGTGGCAAAATGCAAACAAAAGCCTATAAATCCTAAACAAAAACTCAGAACATCACGAAAATTGGTGAGCATATGTGCCATAACATTCTAAATAAGCATGCAAAATTGTATGTAGATCGGATGATAGTTGGCGCTATAACTGTTAAAAAGCAATGGTAAATTGCCTGTATTGGCTGTAAATGGACTTTTCAATCTATTATTTCAGTGGTTAAAAGCTTTCTAAATAAATCTTAATGTCTTGAATGCTTAAATGCCTTAAAGGCCTTAAATGCTTGAACCCCGATAAATGCTGCTTGCAGCTTTAATTATTATTATTATTATTATTATTATTATTTTCCGCTAAAACGCATCGTGCAGACCAAACCGTAAGAGCTGGAACCTTGAAACTTGGCCAAATGGTAGTCCTCAATTTGGGGAGAACCTATCAAAGTATGACCCCGATTGGCCCATAGGTGGCGCTATAGCAACCAAAAGCGCGAAACTGCTCATAACTTCTAGACCCTATGTCGTAGACTCAAGTGTCTTATATCATTGGATAGATGGATGCCTGAAGGTCAAAACGTATATCTCCGATTTCATTTACGGTATGTAAATTTTTCCGCCATTTTGAATTATGTCAAAAACCTACTTTTGCGAACTAGTCCCTGGTTTTGTGTCCGATCGGAACCAAACCAGTGCAGAAATGTTCTCTGGAGTCTGAATATCAATAATTATCAAAAAAAAGTTGAAATTTCGATTCATGGTTTCTAGGGGGCGCTAATTGATCGTTGTGGAAAGAGCCTATTTTACTAAAATGGCTATAACTCGAGAAGTAAATTAGATATCTTCACCAAACTTGGTACATATGTGTATGAGTTCAATTTGGGGTCACGGTAACAAAGTCACGACGATTGAACACTAGGTGGCGCTATAACATGAAAAAAACATGAAAAGGGCTATAACTACCTGACCGTTAGTCCGATTGACTTGAAAATTGGTATGCAGTGTCTTGGTCCAAGGTGCCATGTATGTTTATGAGGACATTGGCGTATCTCAAAAAACATGGCCGCCGTCAGCCAATGAAGTTTGAGCACCTATTAGACAAGGTTAACGGAGGCCGATCGGAACGAAACTCGATGGGTATGTTCGACTCATGGCCCTAGAGGTCTGTAAGAATTTTGAAAGAAATCGGCCACTAGTTGGCGCTAACAAGTTTTATGGCTCTGTAATCACGTGGTGTTACACTTATTGTCATAAAATGCATATCATTTGATAGGTCTCCTCATTCTGAACAACTTTGCCTCAAGAACAATTGCTGTCAATCAAACAGTTCATTAAATATTCACGAATATGTTAAAAACCTACTTTTGCGAACTAGTCCCTGGATTTGTGTCCGATTGTAACCAAACCAGTACAGAAATGTTCCCTGGAGTCTGAATATCAATAATTATCAAAAAAAAGTTGAAATTTCGGTTCCTGGTCACTAGAGGTTGCTAAATTCATGTTGTGGGAGGAGCCTATTTTACTAAAATAGCTATAACTCGAGAAGTAAATGAGATATCTTCACCAAACTTGGTACACATGTGTATGAGTTCAGTCTGGGGTCACAGTAAAGACATCGCGATGATTGAACACTAGGTGGCGCTATAACATGAAAAAAACTTGAAAAGGGCTATGACTACCTGACCGTTAGATATTAACGTATCTCATGTATCTCAAAAAAACATGGCCGCCATCGACCAATGAAATTTGAGCACCTATTAGACAAGGTTAATGGAGGCCGATCGGAACAAAACTCGATGGGCATGTTCAACTCATGGCCGTAGAGGTCTGTAAGAGTTTTGAAAGAAGTCGGCCACTAGTTGGCGCTAACGAGTTTTACGGCTCTGTAATCACGTGGTGTTACACTTATCGTAACAAAATGCATAACTGCTTGAACCCCGATAAATGCTGCTTGCAGCTTTAATTATTATTATTATTATTATTATTTTCCGCTAAAACGCATCGTGCAGACCAAACCGTAAGAGCTGGAACCTTGAAACTTGGCCAAATGGTAGTCCTCAATTTGGGGAGAACCTATCAAAGTATGACCCCGATTGGCCCATAGGTGGCGCTATAGCAACCAAAAGCGCGAAACTGCTCATAACTCCTAGACCCTATGTCGTAGACTCAAGTGTCTTATATCATTGGAAAGATGGACGCCTGTAGGTCAAAACGTATATCTCCGATTTCATTTACGGTATGTAAATTTTTCCGCCATTTTGAATTATGTCAAAAACCTACTTTTGCGAACTAGTCCCTGGTTTTGTGTCCGATCGGAACCAAACCAGTGCAGAAATGTTCTCTGGAGTCTGAATATCAATAATTATCAAAAAAAAGTTGAAATTTCGATTCATGGTTTCTAGGGGGCGCTAATTGATCGTTGTGGAAAGAGCCTATTTTACTAAAATGGCTATAACTCGAGAAGTAAATTAGATATCTTCACCAAACTTGGTACATATGTGTATGAGTTCAATTTGGGGTCACGGTAACAAAGTCACGACGATTGAACACTAGGTGGCGCTATAACATGAAAAAAACATGAAAAGGGCTATAACTACCTGACCGTTAGTCCGATTGACTTGAAAATTGGTATGCAGTGTCTTGGTCCAAGGTGCCATGTATGTTTATGAGGACATTGGCGTATCTCAAAAAACATGGCCGCCGTCAGCCAATGAAGTTTGAGCACCTATTAGACAAGGTTAACGGAGGCCGATCGGAACGAAACTCGATGGGCATGTTCGACTCATGGCCCTAGAGGTCTGTAAGAATTTTGAAAGAAATCGGCCACTAGTTGGCGCTAACAAGTTTTATGGCTCTGTAATCACGTGGTGTTACACTTATTGTCATAAAATGCATATCATTTGATAGGTCTCCTCATTCTGAACAACTTTGCCTCAAGAACAATTGCTGTCAATCAAACAGTTCATTAAATATTCACGAATATGTTAAAAACCTACTTTTGCGAACTAGTCCCTGGATTTGTGTCCGATTGTAACCAAACCAGTACAGAAATGTTCCCTGGAGTCTGAACATCAATAATTATCAAAAAAAAGTTGAAATTTCGGTTCCTGGTCACTAGAGGTTGCTAAATTCATGTTGTGGGAGGAGCCTATTTTACTAAAATAGCTATAACTCGAGAAGTAAATGAGATATCTTCACCAAACTTGGTACACATGTGTATGAGTTCAGTCTGGGGTCACAGTAAAGACATCGCGATGATTGAACACTAGGTGGCGCTATAACATGAAAAAAACTTGAAAAGGGCTATGACTACCTGACCGTTAGATATTAACGTATCTCATGTATCTCAAAAAAACATGGCCGCCATCGACCAATGAAATTTGAGCACCTATTAGACAAGGTTAATGGAGGCCGATCGGAACAAAACTCGATGGGCATGTTCAACTCATGGCCGTAGAGGTCTGTAAGAGTTTTGAAAGAAGTCGGCCACTAGTTGGCGCTAACGAGTTTTACGGCTCTGTAATCACGTGGTGTTACACTTATCGTAACAAAATGCATAACTGCTTGAACCCCGATAAATGCTGCTTGCAGCTTTAATTAGGGGTTCAAGCACGAAGTGCTGAAACCCTATTGTAATTGTGCTGATTTTTATTATTATTATTATTATTATTCCGCCGTAAAACGCATCGTGCAGCCCAAACCGTAAGAGCTGGAACTTTGAAACTTTGACAGATGGTAGTACAAAAATCGAGGAAAGGTTCAGAGATTATGACCCCGATTGGCCCATAGGTGGCGCTATAACAACCAAAAGCGCGAAACTGCTCATAACTCCTAGACCGTATGTCGTAGACTCAAGTGTCTTATATCATTGGAAAGCTGGACGCCTGACGAACAAAACGTATATCTCCGATTTCATTTCCGCCATGATAGATTTTCCGCCATTTTGAATTTTGTCAAAAATCTACTTTTGCGAACTAGTCCCTGGTTTTTTGCCCGATTGGAACCAATCTAGTGCAGAAATGTTCTCTGGAGACTGAATATCAATAATTATCGAAAAAAAGTGGAAATTTCGATTCACGGTCGCTAAGGGGCGCCAAAACGTACGTTGTGGGAGGGGCCTATTTTACTAAAATGGCTATAACTCCCGATGTAAATGAGGTATCTTCACCAAACTTGGTACACATGTGTATGAGCTTACTCTGGGGTCACAGTAAAAAAATCGCGACGATTGGCCTCATGGTGGCGCTATAAAATGAAAAAAACATAAAACAGGCTATAACCACCTGACCGTTAGTCCGATTGACTTGAAAATTGGTATGCAGTGTCTTGGTCCATGGTGCCATGTATGTGTATGAGGACATTGGATTATCTCAAAAAACATGGCCGCCATCGGCCAACGAAGTTTGAGCACCTATTAGACAAGGTTAACGGAGGCCGATCGGAACGAAACTCAATGGGCATGTTCGGCTCATGGCCCTAAAGGTCTGTAAGAATTTTGAAAGAAATCGGCCACTAGTTGGCGCTAACGAGTTTTACGGCTCTGTAATCACGTGGTGTTACAAATATCCACACAATATGCATATCATTTGATAGATCTCCTCATCCTGAACAACTTTGCCTCAAGAACCATTGCTGTCAATCAAACTGTTCATTAATTATTCATTAATATGTTAAAAACCTACTTTTGCGAACTAGTCCTAGGTTTTTTGCCCGATCGGAACCAGACCAGTCTAGGACAATTCTCTGGACTCTCTAGATCAATAATTATCAAAAAAAAGTTGAACTTTTGCATTTGGATGGCTGTAATAGGGTAATTTATAAAATGGGCGTGTCAAAATACATTAAAAAGCCTATAAATCCTAAATAAAAACTCAGAACTTCACAAAAATTGGTCAGCCTATGTGTCATAACATCATTAACAAGCATGCAAAATTCTATGGAGATCGGACGATAGTTGGCGCTATAACTGTTAAAAAGCTTTAAAATCATATATTTCCTATGGTAAACTGCCTGTATTGGCTGTAAATGGTCTTTTCCATCTCTGATCATATAATTTTCATATCATAATGTTCAAAACTAGTGCAATACAATTCTCTGGACTCACTAGATCAATAATTGTCAGAAAAAGTTGAACTACTTCATTTGGATAGCTATAATAGGTTCACTTCAAAATCTGGCCTTTACCAAGTGTCCCCGAAAGCCTATATCTCTTTAATCAATGCTCAAACCTTCTTAAAAACAAGTCAGAACGTGTGAAATATCACCCTGAACAAGCATGAAAATTTTCAGACAGATCGGACAAAATTTGCCTCTATAACAGTTAAAAAGGTGAAAATGATATGAATTAATGGCATGTTAAGCCAATAAGTGGTATTTTACTGCCCCCTGCTGTTTAAAATAGTCATTTTCTCATATTGGTATTGGTATCAGCCATGGTAAATCATGATAAATGATGTGTGTGTGTGTGTGTGTGTGTGTGTGTGTGTGTGTGTGTGTGTGTGTGTGTGTGTGTGGTACAAATATAACAAAGGTTTTATTTTCCAACATGAAAACAAACATAACAGAGTGCTAGTGCACAAACAATAACCGACAATGATAATGGATGAGAGGGGAACTTAAATACACAGATCAAGACAAGGACAACAGGTGACGGTTATGATGATGAGGAGCAGGTGATGATGAGGAGGGTGATGAGGAGCAGGTGCAGGTGATGACGACAGATGGTGAATGTGATGAAGACAGAAGGTGAATGTGATGAAGGTGAATGTGACACCAATATCACTGAAACATTTGTGTGTGTGTGTGTGTGTGTGTGTGTGTGTGTGTGTGTGTGTGTAGCATTATTGTGTGTAGCATATGTAGCAAGTATGCATTATTGAGTTAACATGGAAACACTGGTTTGCTTTAGTGCAGAAAACTGGTCAAAATCATGAGGTTTAAAGTGAAAGTGAGCCAATAAGTGGTCTTCTACTGCCCTCTGCTGGCCATTCTACTTATTAATTAAATTTTTCCACATGTGCTTGCATTTATACTTGAATACACACTAAAAATCACTTATATAGCAATAACTATTATAACACAATCATATTTTGTCAGTGTTAATCACTTTATTTGCACTGACACTTCAAATAATTGCTAGTAATGTGGTAAATCATGGTAAATCATGGTTAACTATGCTGTGTGTGTGTGTGTGTGTGTGTGTGTGTGTGTGTGTGTGTAAGCATGCATTGAGTTAACATGGATTAACTGGTTTGCTTTAGTGCAGAAAACTGGTTTAAAGTGAAAGTGAGCCAATAAGTGGTCTTCTACTGCCCTCTGCTGGCCATTCTACTTATTAATGAAATATTTCAACATGTGCTTGCATTCATACTTGAATACACACTAAAAAAATCACTTATATAGCAATAACTATTATAACACAATCATATTTTGTCAGTGTTAATCACTTTATTTGCACTGACACTTCAAATAATTGCTAGTAATGTGATAAATCAGGCTAGAAACATGGTAAATCAAAGTAAATAATACTAGATTGTCGTTTATCTCCTGGTAAATAATACTAGAACGTGGTATATCATGGTAAATCATGGTTAACTATGCTGTGTGTGTATGTGTGTGTGTGTGTGTGTGTGTGTGTGTGTGTGTGTGTGTGTGTGTGTGTGTGTGTGTGTGTGTGTGTAAGCATGCATTGAGTTAACATGGAAAAACTGGTTTGCTTTAGTGCAGAAAACTGGTTTAAAGTGAAAGTGAGCCAATAAGTGGTCTTCTAGTGCCCTCTGCTGGCCATTCTACTTAATAATGAAATATTTTACATGTGCTTTTGCATTCATACTTGGACACACACTAAAAATCACGTATATAACTAACTATTATAACACAATAATATTTTGTCAGTGTTCATCACCTCATTTGCACTGACACTTCACATAATTGCTAGTAATGTGGTTAATCATGCTAGAAACATTGTAAATCATAGTAAATAATACTGAAATGAGGTGTATCAAGGTAAATCATGCTAGAATCCTAATAAATCATTCTGGAACATGGTATATGATAGTAAATCATGCTAGAATCATATTAAATAATTCTAGAATGTGGCAAATCGTTGTGGGAGGAGCCTATTTTACTCAAATGGCTATAACTCAAGAAGTAAATGAGATATCTTCACCAAACTCAGTACACATGTGTATGGGTTCAATTTGAGGTCACAGTAAACAATTTTATGGAGATCGGACCATAGGTGGCGCTATAACTGTTAAAAAGCTTTAAAACCATATATATCCCATGGCAAATTGCCTGTATTGGCTGTAAATGGTCTTTTCCATCTATTATGTCAGTGGTTACATGCTTGCTAAATAAATCTTAATAACTTTTGATGCTTTTGTGCTTAAATGCCTTAAAGGCCTTAACTGCTTGAACCCCGATAAATGCTGCTTGCAGCTTTAATTATTATTATTATTATTATTATTCCGCCGTAAAACGCATCGTGCAGCCCAAACCGTAAGGGCTAGAGCTTTGAAACTTTGCCATATGGTAGTACAAAAATCGAGGAGAGGTTATCAAATTATGACCCCGATTGGCCCATAGGTGGCGCTATAGCAACCAAAAGCGCGAAACTGCTCATAACTCCTAGACCGTAAGTCCTAGACTCAAGTGTCTTATATCATTGGAAAGCTGGACGCCTGACGAACAAAACGTATATCTCCGATTTTATTTCCGCCATGATAGATTTTCCGCCATTTTGAATTTTGTCGAAAATCTACTTTTGCGAACTAGTCCCTGGTTTTTCGCCCGATCGGAACCAAACCAGTGCAGAATTGTTCTCTGGAGTCTGAAGATCAATAATTATCGAAAAAAAGTTGAAATTTCGATTCACGGTCGCTAGGGGGTGCAAAATTAACGTTGTGGGAGGAGCCTATTTTACTAAAATGGCTATAACTCCAGAAGTAAAAGAGGTATTTTAACCAAACTTGGTACACATGTGTAATAGGTCAATCTGAGGTCACGGTAAAAAAATCGCGGCGATTGGCCACATGGTGGCGCTATAACATGAAAAAAACATAAAACAGGCTATAACCACCTGACCGTTAGTCCGATTGACTTGAAAATTGGTATGCAGTGTCTTGGTCCAAGGTGCCATGTATGTCTATGAGGACATTGGCGTATCTCAAAAAACATGGCCGCCATCGGCCAATGAAGTTTGAGCACCGATTAGACAAGGTTAACGGAGGCCGATCGGAACGAAACTCGATGGGCATGTTCGTCTCATGGCCCTAGAGGTCTGTAAGAATTTTGAAAGATATCGGCCACTAGTTGGCGCTAACGAGTTTTATGGCTCTGTAATCACGTGGTGTTACACTCATCCACACAATATGCACATCATTTGATAGATCTGCTCATGCTGAACAACTTTGCCTCAAGAACCATTGCTGTCAATCAAACCGTTCATTAAATATTCACGAATATGTCTAAAACCTACTTTTGCGAACTAGTCCTAGGTTTTTCGCCCGATCGGAACCAGACCAGTCTAGGACAATTCTCTGGACTCTCTAGATCAATAATTATCAAAAAAAAGTTGAACTTTTGCATTTGTATGGCTGTAATAGGGTCATTTATAAAATGGGTGTGGCAAAATACACTCAAAAGCCTATAAATCCTAAATGAAAACTCAGAACTTCACAAAAATTGGTCAGCCTATGTGTCATAACATCATTAACAAGCATGCAAAATTTTATGGAGATCGGACGATAGGTGGCGCTATAACCTTTAAAAAGCTTTAAAACCATATATTTCCTATGGTATGTTGCTTGTATTGGCTGTAAATGGTCTTTTCCATCTCTGATCATATAATTTTCATATCATAATGTTCAAAACTAGTGCAATACAATTCTCTGGACTCACTAGATCAATAATTGTCAGAAAAAGTTGAACTACTTCATTTGGATAGCTATAATAGGTTCACTTCAAAATGTAGCCTTTACCAAGTGTCCCCGAAAGCCTATATCTCTTTAATGAATGACTCAGACCTTCTTAAAAACAAGTCAGAACATGTGAAATATCACTCTGAACATGCATGAAAATTTTCAGACAGATCAGACAAAATTTGCCTCTATAACAGTTAAAAAGGTGAAAATGATATGATTATAATGGCATGTTAAGCCAATAAGTGGTATTTTACTGCCCCCTGCTGTTCAAAATAGTCATTTTGTCATATTGTTCTATAATTTATATTTAGACTTTATAAAATCACTATTTTAACATTTACAATTACATTTAGTCAAAATCCATCTGTTAAAGTATTAGTATTGACAGTTTGATCACATCATACATTTCAAATGTCTGCATCTACAACATAATGTGTGTGTGTAGTCTTAGGTTAATCATCTGATTAATAGCTTGCAAAGACTTTGTGAAATGTTTATAGACCATTCAAATATATTTTCATAATGACATATCCCAATAGCATTGAAAAAACAACAACAACATTTGTCTTTGTGTGTGTGTGTGTGTGTGTGTGTGTGTGTGTGTGTGCGTGTGTGTGTGTGTGTGTGTAAACATGCATTATGGAGTTAAAATGGAAAAACTGGTTTGCTTTAGTGCAGAAAAATGGTGAAAATCAAGAAGTTTAAAGTGAAAGTGAGCCAATATGTGGTCTTCTCCTGCCCTCTGCTGGCCATTCTACTTATTAATGAAGTCTACTCACTTATGCTTTTGCATTCATTAGACACTAAAATTCACTTATATAACAATAAAACACTAAAAAATCACTTATATAACAATTACTATTGTAGCACAATCATATTTTGTCAGAGTTTATCACTTCATTTTTACTGATACTTCACATAATTGCTAGCAATGTGGTAAATCATGGTAAATCACACTAAAAACATGGTAAATCATAATAAATAATACTAGAATGTGGTGTATCAAGATAAATCATACTACAATCCTGGTACATCATTCTAGAACATGGTATATCATGGTACATCATGCTAGAACATGGTAAATCATGTTAGAATGTGGTATATCATGGTAAATCATGCTAGAACATGGTAAATCATGGTAAACTATGCTAGAACAGGGTAAATCATGGTAAACTATGATGAATCATGGTAAACTATGATAAATCATGATAAACTATGGTAATCCATGCTAGAATCACAGTAAACAATGGTAAATCATACTAGAATGTAGTATATCATGGTAAATTATGCTAGAATATGGCAAATCATGCTAGAATCATAGTAAATAATATTAGAATATGCTAAATTGTTGTGGGAGGAGCCTATTTTACTAAAATGGCTATAACTCAAGAAGTAAATGAGATATCTTCACCAAACTCAGTACACATGTGTATGGGTTCAATTTGAGGTCACAGTAAACAATTCTATGGAGATCGGACCATAGGTGGCGCTATAACTGTTAAAAAGCTTTAAAACCAAATATATCACATGGTAAATTGCCTGTATTGGCTGTAAATGGTCTTTTCCATCTATTATGTCAGTGGTTACATGCTTATTAAATAAATCTTAATAACTTTTGATACTTTTGTGCTTAAATGCCTTAAAGGCCTTAACTGCTTGAACCCCGATAAATGCTGCTTGCAGCTTTAATTAGGGGTTCAAGCACGAAGTGCTGAAACCCTATTGTAATTGTGCTGATTAGGGGTTCAAGCACGAAGTGCTGAAACCCTATTGTAATTGCCCTGATTTTTATTATTATTATTATTCTTCCCTAAAACGCATCGTGCAGCCAAAACCGTAAGGCCTAGAGACGTGATACTTGGTCAAATGGTAGTAGTATTGCTCGCTACTCAGATACACGGACTTAGCCAAATCGGCCCATAGGTGGCGCTACAGCGACCAAAAGCGCGAAACTGCTCAGAACTCCTAGACCGTATGTCGTAGACTCAAGTGTCTTATATCATTGGAAAGCTGGATGCCTGACGAACAAAACGTATATCTCCGATTTCATTTCCGCATGATAGATTTTCCGCCATTTTGAATTTTGCCAAAAACCTACTTTTGCGAACTAGTCCTAGGTTTTTCGCCCGATCGGAACCAAACCAGTACAGAAATGTTCTCTGGAGTCTGAATATCAATAATTATCGAAAAAAAGTTGAAATTTCGATTCACGGACGCTAAGGGGCGCCAAAACGTACGTTGTGGGAGGGGCCTATTTTACTAAAATGGCTATAACTCCAGAAGTAAATGAGGTATCTTCACCAACCTCGGTACACATGTGTAAGAGGTCAATCTGAGGTCACAGTAAAAAAATCGCGGCGATTGGCCACATGGTGGCGCTATAACATGACAAAAACATAAAACAGGCTTTAACCACCTGACCGTTAGTCCGATTGACTTGAAAATTGGTATGCAGTGTCTTGGCCCAAGGTGTCATGTATGTCTATGAGGACATTGGTGTATCTCAAAAAACATGGCCGCCATCGGCCAATGAAGTTTGAGCACCTATTAGACAAGGTTAACGGAGGCCGATCGGAACGAAACTCGATGGGCATGTTCAACTCATAGCCCTAGAGGTCTGTAAGAATTTTGAAAGAAATCGGCCACTAGTTGGCGCTAACGAGTTTTACGGCTCTGTAATCACGTGGTGTTACACTTATTGTCACAAAATGCATATCATTTGATAGATCTGCTCATGCTGAACAACATTGCCTCAAGAACCATTGCTGTCAATCAAATCGTTCATTAATTATTTGCGAATATGTTAAAAACCTACTTTTGCGAACTAGTCCCTGGTTTTTCGCCCGATTGGAACCAGACCAGTCTAGGACAATTCTCTGGACTCTCCTGATCAATAATTATCGAAAAAAAGTTGAACTTTTGAATTTTTCGTATGGCTATAATTGGGTCATAAAGAAAATGGGCGTAGCAAAATGCACTCAAAAGCTTATAAATCCTAAACGAAAACTCAGAACTTCACGAAAATTGGTGAGCATATGTGCCATAATATTCTAAACAAGCATGCCAAATTTCATGTTGATCGGACCATAGGTGGCGCTATAACTGTTAAAAAGGTTTGAAAACCATATATTTCCTATGGTAAATTGCCTGTATTGGCTGTAAATGGACTTTTCCATCTATTATTTCAGTGGTTAAAAGCTTTCTAAATAAAACTTAATGTCTTAAATGCTTATGTGCTTAAAGGCCTTAAATGCTTGAACCCCGATAAATGCTGCTTGCAGCTTTAATTTTTATTATTTTTCTTCTGCCGTAAAACGCATCTTGCAGCCTAAACCGTAAGTGCTGGAGACTTGAAACTTTGCCAAATGGTAGTACAAAAATCGAGGAGAGGTTCAGAGAGTATGACTCCGATTGGCCCATAGGTGGCGCTATAGCGACCAAAAGCGCGAAACTGCTCATAACTCCTAGACCATATGTTGTAGACTCAAGTGTCTTATATCATTGGAAAGCTGGAACCCTGATGAACAAAACGTTTATCTCCGATTTCATTTCCGGTATGCAAATTTTTCCGCCATTTTGAATTTTGTCAAAAACCTACTTTTGCGAACTAGTCCTAGGTTTTTCGTCCGATCGGAACCAAACCAGTGCAGAAATGTTCTCTGGAGTCTGAATATCAATAATTATCGAAAAAAAGTTGAAATTTCGATTCACAGTCGCTAGGGGGCGCAAAACTAATGTTGTGGGAGGAGCCTATTTTACTAAAAGGGCTATAACTCAAGATGTAAATGAGGTATCTTCACCAAACTCGGTCCACATGTGTAGGAGTTCAATCTTGGGTCACAGTAAAAAAATCGCGACGATTAATCTCTAGGTGGCGCTATAACATGAAAAAAACATGAAAAGGGCTATGACGACCTGACCGTTAGTCTGATTGACTTGAAAATTGGTATGCAGTGTCTTGGTCCAAGGTGCCTTGTATGTCTATGAGGACATTGGCGTATCTCAAAAAACATGGCCGCCATCGGCCAATGAAATTTGAGCACCTATTAGACAAGGTTAACGGAGGCTGATCGGAACAAAACTCGGTAGGCATGTTTGACTCATGGCCCTAGAGGTCTGTAAGAATTTTGAAAGAAATCGGCCACTAGTTGGCGCTAACGAGTTTTACAGCTCCGTAATCACGTGGTGTTACAAATATCCACACAATATGCATATCATTTGATAGACCTTCTCATGGAGAACAACTTTGCCTCAAGAACCATTGCTGTCAATCAAACCGTTCATTAAATATTCGTAATTATGTTAAAAACCTACTTTTGCGAACTAGTCCCTGGTTTTTCGCCTGATCGGAACCAAACGAGTCTAAGACAATTCTATGGACTCTCTAGATAAATAATTATCAAAAAAAAAGTCGAACTTTTGCATTTTTCGCATGGGTATATTGGGTCATAAAGAAAATGGGCGTGGCAAAATGCACTCAAAAGCCTATAAATCCTAAACGAAAACACAGAACTTCACAAAAATTGATGCGCATATTTGTCATAACATGCTAAAGAAGCCTGGAAATTTGTATGGAGATCGGACCAAAGGTGGCGCTATAACTGTTAAAACGCTTTAAAACCATATATTTCCTATGGTAAATTGCCTGTATTGGCTGTGAATGGTCTTTTCCTAGGAAAAATTCCTATTCCTATCTATGTTCATATAATTCTCATATAATAATGTTCATGACTCTTAATAAGCATGAAAAATTTCAGACAGATCAGACAAAATTTGCCTCTATAACAGTTAAAAAGGTAAAAATTATATAACATGTCATTAAGCCAATAAGTGGTATTTTACTGCCCCCTGCTGCCATTTCATCATACTGCTCCCTAATATTGTCATATAATTCATATTTAGACTTTATAAAATCATTATTTTAACATTTTAAATCATATTTTGTATCTATTCTCTATTGGAGTATTACTTGACAATTGTGTCACACTGAGATATGGAAATGGACTAAAGTAAATTAATGAAATTAAACGAAAGTAAAACGGGCATTTAAGCCACGCCCCCAAATACAAATTCACTCATAACTCGAAAACGGGAAGTCGTTTCGCGCTCAAATTTTGATGGTAAGGTCTTCTCCAGGCTCTTGATCGAAACGTGTCGTCGCGGGCCTCGGGAGCGCGCCCCCCGCGCGGATCTAGTCCGCGGGACCCCCAATTTTGAACGGCCGTAACTCCCGATCCAGACCACCCCGGACCTTGTGTGAGAGCTCGTTGGAAAGGGCCCATCCTTGGCTAGCTTCGATTCAAATGTGGTGTAATTTGTCCTGCGCATTCCAGAGATAACAGCCCCCAAATATTTGCATTTGAACAGTCATAACTTCCAGCATCAATCGCCCAAAAACACATTGATGGTCTCATTTAACAGGGCTCCTCAAGCACTATATATGCTTTTTCGCCTTCTGGTTCCCGAGATATAAATTCCCATTCATTAATTCATTAAATCACTTCAATTGTAAAATGCAAGCTTTAATACCACTTTTGTCCACTCGAGGGAGCAGCAGGATTGCACATTACCTTTTCATTAGCTTTCAGTATTGGGAAACAAACAAATGCTTTAAAAAGCAATCTTTTTTATTATGATAGGGCTGTAGCTATCGATTATTTTAGTATTTTAGTATTTAGTATTTTAGTATTCTATTCAAGTAATCGGATAAAAAAATTGTGGTAAAAAATAGATTCAAGTTAACAACAGCCTTTAAAATGACTTAAAATAGAAATATATAATAACAAGCAACAATAATTGGTTCAAGTAAAGTATCAAAGTAAGTAATTATATTGGTTTTATTGAAGAACACTGTTAAAATATACCCATGTAAAATAAATTATATAAACTAATATAAACATAACTTATGTACATAAATAACAAATGCCTGCAGAGGGCGCCAGCTGCCTGGTTGTTGTTACACTAAGCCTGGCATTATCAAATCCTTGTTTAATATTGTCCAAACAACTAATTCAAATGTCAACTTAAACTTTAATATTTGACCACTTCTGTACGATAGAAATGCTACAGTCACTGTAATTTCTTGAACGAGAACATGTGCACATCAAAACATGCAAATTCAGAGCAAGAGTTTAAACTTTTATTTTGAAATCGCGATGGACAGCAGTTTGAGAAACCCAGATGTGCTCCACAAATGATAACAGTGCAACTATGAAACACAAATTGCGTCCGACTTGCGTTCCCATATTTGCACGTTATTGGAAACCTAAACAAACAGCACTGCAGAGACTGAGTTTGCTTGGAGCAGCGTTTACTGTGGATGGAGCTGAGGTAATTTTAACATGTAGGCTAATCTGCACCCATGTGTCTTCTGTGTGAAAAAAAAAACAAACAAGCAAAAAACAGAGGATATATTTATTTAACTGAATCACAGACTTTGTGATTTCACAATGGCACTATGCTATACTATGACTGTAAATGGTTTTAAATATCGCGTTGTCCTAGAAAACTGTAATTCTGCGGTTGTTTGATTCTCGTCTGTGGAATGCACCACTTTTGGTATTTTGCCAATTACTCTAGGGGTAAATTGCAATCAAGGATTTTTTTAAATCGAGTACTTGACTATAATTGAGGAATCGTTACAGCCCTATACTGGTAACATAGTTTTATATTATTAGATCACAAAGAAATGCCTATAGACAAATAAATATATTTTCTCAATAGCATATCCAAAAAACGTGTGTGTGTGTGCGTGTGCGTGTGTGTGCGTGTGCGTGTGTGTGTGTGTGTGTGTGTGTGTGAGCATGCATTATTGAGTTGACATGGAAAAACTGGTTTGATTTAGTGCAGAAAACTGGTGCAAATCATTAAGTTTAAAGTGAAAGTGAGCCAATAAGTGGTCTTCTACTGGCTTCTGCTGGCCATTCTACTTATTAATGAAGTCTTTTCACATGTGCTTTTGGATTAATTCATATTTAGGGTAGACACTAAAAAAATCACTTGTATAACAATAACTATTATAACACAATCATATTTTGTCAGTGTTTATCACTTCATTTGCACTGACACTTCACATAATTGCTAGTAATGTGGTAAATCATGGTAAATCACGCTAGAAACATGGTAAGTCATAGTAAATAATAGTAGAATGTGGTGTATTAAGGTAAATCAGTAAGAATCCTGTTAAATCTTTCTAGAACGTGGTTTATCATGCTAGAACATGGTAAATCATGGTAAACTATGCTAGAACAGGGTAAATCATGGTAAACCATGATAAATCATGATGAACTATGGTAAATAATTTTAGAATGTGGTATATCATGGTAAATTATGCAAGAACATGATCTTTTCCATCTATGATGTCAGTGGTTAAATGCTTGCTAAATAAAACTTAATAACTTTTTATGCTTGTGTGCTTTGAGGCCTTAAAGGCCTTAATTGCTTGAACCCCGATAAATGCTGCTTGCAGCTTTAATTATTATTATTAGGGGTTCAAGCACGAAGTGCTGAAACCCTATTGTAATTGTGCTGATTTTTATTATTATTATTAGGGGTTCAAGCACGAAGTGCTGAAACCCTATTGTAATTGTGCTGATTTTTATTATTAGGGGTTCAAGCACGAAGTGCTGAAACCCTATTGTAATTGTGCTGATTTTTATTATTATTATTATTATTATTCCGCCGTAAAACGCATCGTGCAGCCCAAACCGTAAGAGCTGGAACTTTGAAACTTTGACAGATGGTAGTACAAAAATCGAGGAAAGGTTCAGAGATTATGACCCCGATTGGCCCATAGGTGGCGCTATAACAAACAAAAGCGCGAAACTGCTCATAACTCCTAGACCGTATGTCGTAGACTCAAGTGTCTTATATCATTGGAAAGCTGGACGCCTGACGAACAAAACGTATATCTCCGATTTCATTTCCGCCATGATAGATTTTCCGCCATTTTGAATTTTGTCAAAAATCTACTTTTGCGAACTAGTCCCTGGTTTTTTGCCCGATTGGAACCAAACTAGTGCAGAAATGTTCTCTGGAGACTGAATATGAATAATTATCGAAAAAAAGTGGAAATTTCGATTCACGGTCGCTAAGTGGCGCCAAAACGTACGTTGTGGGAGGGGCCTATTTTACTAAAATGGCTATAACTCCCGATGTAAATGAGGTATCTTCACCAAACTTGGTACACATGTGTATGAGCTTACTCTGGGGTCACAGTAAAAAAATCGCGACGATTGGCCTCATGGTGGCGCTATAAAATGAAAAAAACATAAAACAGGCTATAACCACCTGACCGTTAGTCCGATTGACTTGAAAATTGGTATGCAGTGTCTTGGTCCAAGGTGCCATGTATGTGTATGAGGACATTGGCGTATCTCAAAAAACATGGCCGCCATCGGCCAACGAAGTTTGAGCACCTATTAGACAAGGTTAACGGAGGCCGATCGGAACGAAACTCAATGGGCATGTTCGGCTCATGGCCCTAAAGGTCTGTAAGAATTTTGAAAGAAATCGGCCACTAGTTGGCGCTAACGAGTTTTACGGCTCTGTAATCACGTGGTGTTACACTTATTGTCACAAAATGCATATCATTTGATAGATCTGCTCATGCTGAACAACATTGCCTCAAGAACCATAGCTGTCAATCAAATCGTTCATTAATTATTCGCGAATATGTTAAAAACCTACTTTTGCGAACTAGTCCCTGGTTTTTCGCCCGATCGGAACCAGACCAGTCTAGGACAATTCTCTGGACTCTCTAGATCAATAATTATCGAAAAAAAGTTGAACTTTTGAATTTTTCGTATGGCTATAATTGGGTTATAAAGAAAATGGGCGTGGCAAAATGCACTCAAAAGCTTATAAATCCTAAACGAAAACTCAGAACTTCACGAAAATTGGTGAGCATATGTGCCATAATATTCTAAACAAGCATGCCAAATTTCATGTTGATCGGACCATAGGTGGCGCTATAACTGTTAAAAAGGTTTGAAAACCATATATTTCCTATGGTAAATTGCCTGTATTGGCTGTAAATGGACTTTTCCATCTATTATTTCAGTGGTTAAAAGCTTTCTAAATAAAACTTAATGTCTTAAATGCTTATGTGCTTAAAGGCCTTAAATGCTTGAACCCCGATAAATGCTGCTTGCAGCTTTAATTATTATTATTATTATTCCGCCGTAAAACGCATCGTGCAGCCCAAACCGTAAGGGCTAGAGCTTTGAAACTTTGCCATATGGTAGTACAAAAATCGAGGAGAGGTTATTAAATTATGACCCCGATTGGCCCATAGGTGGCGCTATAGCAACCAAAAGCGCGAAACTGCTCATAACTCCTAGACCGTAAGTCCTAGACTCAAGTGTCTTATATCATTGGAAAGCTGGACGCCTGACGAACAAAACGTATATCTCCGATTTTATTTCCGCCATGATAGATTTTCCGCCATTTTGAATTTTGTCGAAAATCTACTTTTGCGAACTAGTCCCTGGTTTTTCGCCCGATCGGAACCAAACCAGTGCAGAATTGTTCTCTGGAGTCTGAAGATCAATAATTATCGAAAAAAAGTTGAAATTTCGATTCACGGTCGCTAGGGGGTGCAAAATTAACGTTGTGGGAGGAGCCTATTTTACTAAAATGGCTATAACTCCAGAAGTAAAAGAGGTATTTTAACCAAACTTGGTACACATGTGTAAGAGGTCAATCTGAGGTCACGGTAAAAAAATCGCGGCGATTGGCCACATGGTGGCGCTATAACATGAAAAAAACATAAAACAGGCTATAACCACCTGACCGTTAGTCCGATTGACTTGAAAATTGGTATGCAGTGTCTTGGTCCAAGGTGCCATGTATGTGTATGAGGACATTGGCGTATCTCAAAAAACATGGCCGCCATCGGCCAACGAAGTTTGAGCACCGATTAGACAAGGTTAACGGAGGCCGATCGGAACGAAACTCGATGGGCATGTTCGTCTCATGGCCATAGAGGTCTGTAAGAATTTTGAAAGAAATCGGCCACTAGTTGGCGCTAACGAGTTTTATGGCTCTGTAATCACGTGGTGTTACACTCATTCACACAATATGCATATCATTTGATAGATCTGCTCATGCTGAACAACTTTGCCTCAAGAACCATTGCTGTCAATCAAACCGTTCATTAAATATTCACGAATATGTCTAAAACCTACTTTTGCGAACTAGTCCTAGGTTTTTCGCCCAATCGGAACCAGACCAGTCTAGGACAATTCTCTGGACTCTCTAGATCAATAATTATCAAAAACAAGTTGAACTTTTGCATTTGTATGGCTGTAATAGGGTCATTTATAAAATGGGTGTGGCAAAATACACTCAAAAGCCTATAAATCCTAAAAGAAAACTCAGAACTTCACAAAAATTGGTCAGCCTATGTGTCATAACATCATTAACAAGCATGCAAAATTTTATGGAGATCGGACGATAGGTGGCGCTATAACTGTTAAAAAGCTTTAAAACCATATATTTCCTATGGTATGTTGCCTGTATTGGCTGTAAATGGTCTTTTCCATCTCTGATCATATAATTTTCATATCATAATGTTCAAAACTAGTGCAATACAATTCTCTGGACTCACTAGATCAATAATTGTCAGAAAAAGTTGAACTACTTCATTTGGATAGCTATAATAGGGTCACTTCAAAATGTAGCCTTTACCAAGTGTCCCCGAAAGCCTATATCTCTTTAATGAATGACTCAGACCTTCTTAAAAACAAGTCAGAACATGTGAAATATCACTCTGAACATGCATGAAAATTTTCAGACAGATCAGACAAAATTTGCCTCTATAACAGTTAAAAAGGTGAAAATGATATGATTATAATGGCATGTTAAGCCAATAAGTGGTATTTTACTGCCCCCTGCTGTTCAAAATAGTCATTTTGTCATATTGTTCTATAATTTATATTTAGACTTTATAAAATCACTATTTTAACATTTACAATTACATTTAGTCAAAATCCATCTGTTAAAGTATTAGTATTGACAGTTTGATCACATCATACATTTCAAATGTCTGCATCTACAACATAATGTGTGTGTGTAGTCTTAGGTTTCTGAATAAATTCTGAATCATCTGATTAATAGCTTACAAAGACTTTGTGAAATGTTTATAGACCATTCATAATGACATCCCAATAGCATTGAAAAAACAACAACACTTGTCTTTGTGTGTGTGTGTGTGTGTGTGTGTGTGTGTAAACATGCATTATGGAGTTAAAATGGAAAAACTGGTTTGCTTTAGTGCAGAAAAATGGTGAAAATCAAGAAGTTTAAAGTGAAAGTGAGCCAATATGTGGTCTTCTACTGCCCTCTGCTGGCCATTTTACTTATTAATGAAGTCTACTCACATATGCTTTTGCATTCATTAGACACTAAAAATCACTTATATAACAATAAAACACTAAAAAATCACTTATATAACAATTACTATTGTAGCACAATCATATTTTGTCAGAGTTTATCACTTCATTTTTACTGATACTTCACAGAATTGCTAGCAATGTGGTAAATCATGGTTAAATCACACTAAAAACATGGAAATCATAAATAATACTAGAATGTGGTGTATCAAGGTAAATCATTCTACAATCCTGGTACATCATTCTAGAACATGGTATATCATGGTACATCATGCTAGAACATGGTAAATCATGGTAAACTATGCTAGAACAGGGTAAATCATGGTAAGCCATGATAAATCATAATAAACTATGGTAAATCATGTTATAATGTGGTATATCATGGTAAATCATGCTAGAACATGGTAAATCATGGTAAACTATGCTAGAACAGGGTAAATCATGGTAAACTATGATAAATCATTGTAAACTATGATAAATCATGATAAACTATGGTAATCCATGCTAGAATCACAGTAAACAATGGTAAATCATACTAGAATGTAGTATATCATGGTAAATTATGCTAGAATATGGCAAATCATGCTAGAATCATAGTAAATAATACTAGAATGTGCTAAATTGTTGTGGGAGGAGCCTATTTTACTAAAATGGCTATAACTCAAGAAGTAAATGAGATATCTTCACCAAACTCAGTACACATGTGTATGGGTTCAATTTGAGGTCACAGTAAACAATTTTATGGAGATCGGACCATAGCTGGCGCTATAACTGTTAAAAAGCTTTAAAACCATATATATCCCATGGTAAATTGCCTGTATTGGCTGTAAATGGTCTTTTCCATCTATTATGTCAGTGGTTACAAGCTTGCTAAATAAATCTTAATAACTTTTGATGCTTTTGTGCTTAAATGCCTTAAAGGCCTTAACTGCTTGAACCCCGATAAATGCTGCTTGCAGCTTTAATTATTATTATTATTATTATTATTATTATTTTCCCCTAAAACGCATTGTGCAGACCAAACCGTAAGAGCTGGAACCTTGAAACTTGGCCAAATGGTAGTCCTCAATTTGGGGAGAATCTAAAAAAGTATGACCCCGATTGGCCCATAGGTGGCGCTATAGCAACCAAAAGCGCAAAACTGCTCATAACTACTAGACCGTATGACGTAGACTCAAGTGTCTTATATCATTGGAAAGCTGGACGCCTGACGAACAAAACGTATATCTCCGATTTCATTTCCGCCATGATAGATTTTCCGCCATTTTGAATTTTGTCAAAAACATACTTTTGCGAACTAGTCCTAGGTTTTTCGCCCGATCGGAACCAAACCAGTGCAGAAATGTTCTCTAGAGTCTGAATATCAAAAACTATCGAAAAAAAGTTGAAATTTCGATTCACGGACGCTAAAGGGCGCCAAAACGTACGTTGTGGGCGGGGCCTATTTTACTAAAATGGCTATAACTCCAGAAGTAAATGAGGTATCTTCACCAAACTTGGTACACATGTGTAAGAGGTCAATCTGAGGTCACAGTAAAAAAACCGCGGCGATTGGGCACATGGTGGCGCTATAACATGAAAAAAACATAAAACAGGCTATAACCACCTGACCGTTAGTCCGATTGACTTGAAAATTGGTATGCAGTGTCTTGGTCCAAGGTGCCATGTATGTGTATGAGGACATTGGCGTATCTCAAAAAACATGGCCGCCATCGGCCAATGAAATTTGAGCACCTATTAGACAAGGTTAACGGAGGCCGATCGGAACGAAACTCGATGGGCATGTTCGACTCAAGGCCCTAGAGGTCTGTAAGAATTTTGAAAGCAATCGGCCACTAGTTGGCGCTAACGAGTTTTACGGCTCTGTAATCACGTGGTGTTACAAATATCCACACAATATGCATATCATTTGATAGATCTCCTCATCCTGAACAACTTTGCCTCAAGAACCATTGCTGTCAATCAAACCGTTCATTAAATATTCGCAAACATGTTAAAAACCTACTTTTGCGAACTAGTCCTAGGTTTTTCGCCCGATCGGAACCAGACCAGTCTAGGACAATTCTCTGGACTCTCTAGATCAAAAACTATCAAAAAAAAGTTGAAATTTTGCATTTGGATGGCTCTAATAGGGTCATTTATAAAATGGGCGTGGCAAAATACATTAAAAATCCTATAAATCCTAAATGAAAACTCAGAACTTCACAAAAATCGGTGAGCATATGTGACATAACATCATTAACAAGCATGCCAAATTTTATGGAGATCGGACCATAGGTGGCGCTATAACTGTTAAAAAGCTTTAAAACCATATATTTCCTATAGTACATTGCCTGTATTGGCTGTAAATGGTCTTTTCCATCTCTGATCATATAATTTTCATATCATAATGTTCAAAACTAGTGCAATACAATTCTCTGGACTCACTAGATCAATAATTGTCAGAAAAAGTTGAACTACTTCATTTGGATAGCTATAATAGGTTCACTTCAAAATCTGGCCTTTACCAAGTGTCCCCGAAAGCCTATATCTCTTTAATCAATGCTCAGACCTTCTTAAAAACAAGTCAGAACGTGTGAAATATCACCCTGAACAAGCATGAAAATGCTCAGACAGATCGGACAAAATTTGCCTCTATAACAGTTAAAAAGGTGAAAATGATATGAATTAATGGCATGTTAAGCCAATAATTGGTATTTTACTGCCCCCTGCTGTTTAAAATAGTCATTTTCTCATATTGGTATTGGTATCAGCCATGGTAAATCATGATAAATGATGGTGTGTGTGTGTGTGTGTGTGTGTGTGTGTGTGGTACAAATATAACAAAGGTTTTATTTTCCAACATGAAAACAAACATAACAGAGTGCTAGTGCACAAACAATAACCGACAATGATAATGGATGAGAGGGGAACTTAAATACACAGATCAAGACAAGGACAACAGGTGACGGTTATGATGATGAGGAGCAGGTGATGATGAGGAGGGTGATGAGGAGCAGGTGCAGGTGATGACGACAGATGGTGAATGTGATGAAGACAGAAGGTGAATGTGATGAAGGTGAATGTGACACCAATATCACTGAAGCATTTGTGTGTGTGTGTGTGTGTGTGTGTGTGTGTGTGTGTGTGTGTGTGTGTGTGTAGCATTATTGTGTGTAGCATATGTAGCAAGTATGCATTATTGAGTTAACATGGAAACACTGGTTTGCTTTAGTGCAGAAAACTGGTCAAAATCATGAGGTTTAAAGTGAAAGTGAGCCAATAAGTGGTCTTCTACTGCCCTCTGCTGGCCATTCTACTTATTAATAAAATTTTTCCACATGTGCTTGCATTTATACTTGAATACACACTAAAAATCACTTATATAGCAATAACTATTATAACACAATCATATTTTGTCAGTGTTAATCACTTTATTTGCACTGACACTTCAAATAATTGCTAGTAATGTGGTAAATCATGGTAAATCATGGTTAACTATGCTGTGTGTGTGTGTGTGTGTGTGTGTGTGTGTGTGTGTGTGTGTGTGTGTGTGTGTGTGTGTGTGTAAGCATGCATTGAGTTAACATGGATAAACTGGTTTGCTTTAGTGCAGAAAACTGGTTTAAAGTGAAAGTGAGCCAATAAGTGGTCTTCTACTGCCCTCTGCTGGCCATTCTACTTATTAATGAAATATTTCAACATGTGCTTGCATTCATACTTGAATACACACTAAAAAAAATCACTTATATAGCAATAACTATTATAACACAATCATATTTTGTCAGTGTTAATCACTTTATTTGCACTGACACTTCAAATAATTGCTAGTAATGTGATAAATCAGGCTAGAAACATGGTAAATCAAAGTAAATAATACTAGATTGTCGTTTATCTCCTGGTAAATAATACTAGAACGTGGTATATCATGGTAAATCATGGTTAACTATGCTGTGTGTGTATGTGTGTGTGTGTGTGTGTGTGTGTGTGTGTGTGTGTGTGTGTGTGTGTGTGTGTGTGTGTGTGTGTGTGTGTGTAAGCATGCATTGAGTTAACATGGAAAAACTGGTTTGCTTTAGTGCAGAAAACTGGTTTAAAGTGAAAGTGAGCCAATAAGTGGTCTTCTAGTGCCCTCTGCTGGCCATTCTACTTAATAATGAAATATTTTACATGTGATTTTGCATTCATACTTGGACACACACTAAAAATCACGTATATAACTAACTATTATAACACAATAATATTTTGTCATTGTTCATCACCTCATTTGCACTGACACTTCACATAATTGCTAGTAATGTGGTTAATCATGCTAGAAACATTGTAAATCATAGTAAATAATACTGAAATGAGGTGTATCAAGGTAAATCATGCTAGAATCCTAATAAATCATTCTGGAACATGGTATATGATAGTAAATCATGCTAGAATCATATTAAATAATTCTAGAATGTGGCAAATCGTTGTGGGAGGAGCATATTTTACTCAAATGGCTATAACTCAAGAAATAAATGAGATATCTTCACCAAACTCAGTACACATGTGTATGGGTTCAATTTGAGGTCACAGTAAACAATTTTATGGAGATCGGACCATAGGTGGCGCTATAACTGTTAAAAAGCTTTAAAACCATATATATCCCATGGCAAATTGCCTGTATTGGCTGTAAATGGTCTTTTCCATCTATTATGTCAGTGGTTACATGCTTGCTAAATAAATCTTAATAACTTTTGATGCTTTTGTGCTTAAATGCCTTAAAGGCCTTAACTGCTTGAACCCCGATAAATGCTGCTTGCAGCTTTAATTAGGGGTTCAAGCACGAAGTGCTGAAACCCTATTGTAATTGTGCTGATTTTTATTATTATTATTATTATTATTATTATTCCGCCGTAAAACGCATCGTGCAGCCCAAACCGTAAGAGCTGGAACTTTGAAACTTTGACAGATGGTAGTACAAAAATCGAGGAAAGGTTCAGAGATTATGACCCCGATTGGCCCATAGGTGGCGCTATAACAACCAAAAGCGCGAAACTGCTCATAACTCCTAGACCGTATGTCGTAGACTCAAGTGTGTTATATCATTGGAAAGCTGGACGCCTGACGAACAAAACGTATATCTCCGATTTCATTTCCGCCATGATAGATTTTCCGCCATTTTGAATTTTGTCAAAAATCTACTTTTGCGAACTAGTCCCTGGTTTTTTGCCCGATTGGAACCAAACTAGTGCAGAAATGTTCTCTGGAGACTGAATATCAATAATTATCGAAAAAAAGTGGAAATTTCGATTCACGGTCGCTAAGGGGCGCCAAAACGTACGTTGTGGGAGGGGCCTATTTTACTAAAATGGCTATAACTCCCGATGTAAATGAGGTATCTTCACCAAACTTGGTACACATGTGTATGAGCTTACTCTGGGGTCACAGTAAAAAAATCGCGACGATTGGCCTCATGGTGGCGCTATAAAATGAAAAAAACATAAAACAGGCTATAACCACCTGACCGTTAGTCCGATTGACTTGAAAATTGGTATGCAGTGTCTTGGTCCAAGGTGCCATGTATGTGTATGAGGACATTGGCGTATCTCAAAAAACATGGCCGCCATCGGCCAACGAAGTTTGAGCACCTATTAGACAAGGTTAACGGAGGCCGATCGGAACGAAACTCAATGGGCATGTTCGGCTCATGGCCCTAAAGGTCTGTAAGAATTTTGAAAGAAATCGGCCACTAGTTGGCGCTAACGAGTTTTACGGCTCTGTAATCACGTAGTGTTACAAATATCCACACAATATGCATATCATTTGATAGATCTCCTCATCCTGAACAACTTTGCCTCAAGAACCATTGCTGTCAATCAAACTGTTCATTAATTATTCATTAATATGTTAAAAACCTACTTTTGCGAACTAGTCCTAGGTTTTTTGCCCGATCGGAACCAGACCAGTCTAGGACAATTCTCTGGACTCTCTAGATCAATAATTATCAAAAAAAAAGTTGAACTTTTGCATTTGGATGGCTGTAATAGGGTAATTTATAAAATGGGCGTGTCAAAATACATTAAAAAGCCTATAAATCCTAAATAAAAACTCAGAACTTCACAAAAATTGGTCAGCATATGTGACATAACATCATTAACAAGCATGAAAAATTCTATGGAGATCGGACGATAGGTGGCGCTATAACTGTTAAAAAGCTTTAAAATCATATATTTCCTATGGTAAACTGCCTGTATTGGCTGTAAATGGTCTTTTCCATCTCTGATCATATAATTTTCATATCATAATGTTCAAAACTAGTGCAATACAATTCTCTGGACTCACTAGATCAATAATTGTCAGAAAAAGTTGAACTACTTCATTTGGATAGCTATAATAGGTTCACTTCAAAATCTGGCCTTTACCAAGTGTCCCCGAAAGCCTATATCTCTTTAATCAATGCTCAGACCTTCTTAAAAACAAGTCAGAACATGTGAAATATCACCCTGAACAAGCATGAAAATTTTCAGACAGATCGGACAAAATTTGCCTCTATAACAGTTAAAAAGGGTGAAAATGATATGAATTAATGGCATGTTAAGCCAATAAGTGGTATTTTACTGCCCCCTGCTGTTTAAAATAGTCATTTTCTCATATTGGTATTTGTATCAGCCATGGTAAATCATGATAAATGATGGTGTGTGTGTGTGTGTGTGTGTGTGTGTGTGTGTGTGTGTGTGTGTGTGTGTGTGGTACAAATATAACAAAGGTTTTATTTTCCAACATGAAAACAAACATAACAGAGTGCTAGTGCACAAACAATAACCGACAATGATAATGGATGAGAGGGGAACTTAAATACACAGATCAAGACAAGGACAACAGGTGACGGCTATGATGATGAGGAGCAGGTGATGATGAGGAGGGTGATGAGGAGCAGGTGCAGGTGATGACGACAGATGGTGAATGTGATGAAGACAGAAGGTGAATGTGATGAAGGTGAATGTGACACCAATATCACTGAAACATTTGTGTGTGTGTGTGTGTAGCATTATTGTGTGTAGCATATGTAGCAAGTATGCATTATTGAGTTAACATGGAAACACTGGTTTGCTTTAGTGCAGAAAACTGGTCAAAATCATGAGGTTTAAAGTGAAAGTGAGCCAATAAGTGGTCTTCTACTGCCCTCTGCTGGCCATTCTACTTATTAATTAAATTTTTCCACATGTGCTTGCATTTAAACTTGAATACACACTAAAAATCACTTATATAGCAATAACTATTATAACACAATCATATTTTGTCAGTGTTAATCACTTTATTTGCACTGACACTTCAAATAATTGCTAGTAATGTGGTAAATCATGGTAAATCATGGTTAACTATGCTGTGTGTGTGTGTGTGTGTGTGTGTGTGTGTGTGTGTGTGTGTGTGTGTGTGTGTGTGTGTGTGTGTAAGCATGCATTGAGTTAACATGGATAAACTGGTTTGCTTTAGTGCAGAAAACTGGTTTAAAGTGAAAGTGAGCCAATAAGTGGTCTTCTACTGCCCTCTGCTGGCCATTCTACTTATTAATGAAATATTTCAACATGTGCTTGCATTCATACTTGAATACACACTAAAAAAATCACTTATATAGCAATAACTATTATAACACAATCATATTTTGTCAGTGTTAATCACTTTATTTGCACTGACACTTCAAATAATTGCTAGTAATGTGATAAATCAGGCTAGAAACATGGTAAATCAAAGTAAATAATACTAGATTGTCGTTTATCTCCTGGTAAATAATACTAGAACGTGGTATATCATGGTAAATCATGGTTAACTATGCTGTGTGTGTATGTGTGTGTGTGTGTGTGTGTGTGTGTGTGTGTGTGTGTGTGTGTGTGTAAGCATGCATTGAGTTAACATGGATAAACTGGTTTGCTTTAGTGCAGAAAACTGGTTTAAAGTGAAAGTGAGCCAATAAGTGGTCTTCTACTGCCCTCTGCTGGCCATTCTACTTATTAATGAAATATTTCAACATGTGCTTGCATTCATACTTGAATACACACTAAACAAATCACTTATATAGCAATAACTATTATAACACAATCATATTTTGTCAGTGTTAATCACTTTATTTGCACTGACACTTCAAATAATTGCTAGTAATGTGATAAATCAGGCTAGAAACATGGTAAATCAAAGTAAATAATACTAGATTGTCGTTTATCTCCTGGTAAATAATACTAGAACGTGGTATATCATGGTAAACCATGGTTAACTATGCTGTGTGTGTATGTGTGTGTGTGTGTGTGTGTGTGTGTGTGTGTGTGTGTGTGTAAGCATGCATTGAGTTAACATGGAAAAACTGGTTTGCTTTAGTGCAGAAAACTGGTTTAAAGTGAAAGTGAGCCAATAAGTGGTCTTCTAGTGCCCTCTGCTGGCCATTCTACTTAATAATGAAATATTTTACATGTGCTTTTGCATTCATACTTGGACACACACTAAAAATCACGTATATAACTAACTATTATAACACAATAATATTTTGTCAGTGTTCATCACCTCATTTGCACTGACACTTGACATAATTGCTAGTAATGTGGTTAATCATGCTAGAAACATTGTAAATCATAGTAAATAATACTGAAATGAGGTGTATCAAGGTAAATCATGCTAGAATCCTAATAAATCATTCTGGAACATGGTATATGATAGTAAATCATGCTAGAATCATATTAAATAATTCTAGAATGTGGCAAATCGTTGTGGGAGGAGCCTATTTTACTCAAATGGCTATAACTCAAGAAGTAAATGAGATATCTTCACCAAACTCAGTACACATGTGTATGGGTTCAATTTGAGGTCACAGTAAACAATTTTATGGAGATCGGACCATAGGTGGCGCTATAACTGTTAAAAAGCTTTAAAACCATATATATCCCATGGTAAACTGCCTGTATTGGCTGTAAATGGTCTTTTCCATCTATTATGTCAGTGGTTACATGCTTGCTAAATAAATCTTAATAACTTTTGATGCTTTTGTGCTTAAATGCCTTAAAGGCCTTAACTGCTTGAACCCCGATAAATGCTGCTTGCAGCTTTAATTATTATTATTATTCCGCCGTAAAACGCATCGTGCAGCCCAAACCGTAAGAGCTGGAACTTTGAAACTTTGACAGATGGTAGTACAAAAATCGAGGAAAGGTTCAGAGATTATGACCCCGATTGGCCCATAGGTGGCGCTATAACAACCAAAAGCGCGAAACTGCTCATAACTCCTAGACCGTATGTCGTAGACTCAAGTGTCTTATATCATTGGAAAGCTGGACGCCTGACGAACAAAACGTATATCTCCGATTTCATTTCCGCCATGATAGATTTTCCGCCATTTTGAATTTTGTCAAAAATCTACTTTTGCGAACTAGTCCCTGGTTTTTTGCCCGATTGGAACCAAACTAGTGCAGAAATGTTCTCTGGAGACTGAATATCAATAATTATCGAAAAAAAGTGGAAATTTCGATTCACGGTCGCTAAGGGGCGCCAAAACGTACGTTGTGGGAGGGGCCTATTTTACTAAAATGGCTATAACTCCCGATGTAAATGAGGTATCTTCACCAAACTTGGTACACATGTGTATGAGCTTACTCTGGGGTCACAGTAAAAAAATCGCGACGATTGGCCTCATGGTGGCGCTATAAAATGAAAAAAACATAAAACAGGCTATAACCACCTGACCATTAGTCCGATTGACTTGAAAATTGGTATGCAGTGTCTTGGTCCAAGGTGCCATGTATGTGTATGAGGACATTGGCGTATCTCAAAAAACATGGCCGCCATCGGCCAACGAAGTTTGAGCACCTATTAGACAAGGTTAACGGAGGCCGATCGGAACGAAACTCAATGGGCATGTTCGGCTCATGGCCCTAAAGGTCTGTAAGAATTTTGAAAGAAATCGGCCACTAGTTGGCGCTAACGAGTTTTACGGCTCTGTAATCACGTAGTGTTACAAATATCCACACAATATGCATATCATTTGATAGATCTCCTCATCCTGAACAACTTTGCCTCAAGAACTATTGCTGTCAATCAAACTGTTCATTAATTATTCATTAATATGTTAAAAACCTACTTTTGCGAACTAGTCCTAGGTTTTTTGCCCGATCGGAACCAGACCAGTCTAGGACAATTCTCTGGACTCTCTAGATCAATAATTATCAAAAAAAAGTTGAACTTTTGCATTTGGATGGCTGTAATAGGGTAATTTATAAAATGGGCGTGTCAAAATACATTAAAAAGCCTATAAATCCTAAATAAAAACTCAGAACTTCACAAAAATTGGTCAGCATATGTGACATAACATCATTAACAAGCATGAAAAATTCTATGGAGATCGGACGATAGGTGGCGCTATAACTGTTAAAAAGCTTTAAAATCATATATTTCCTATGGTAAACTGCCTGTATTGGCTGTAAATGGTCTTTTCCATCTCTGATCATATAATTTTCATATCATAATGTTCAAAACTAGTGCAATACAATTCTCTGGACTCACTAGATCAATAATTGTCAGAAAAAGTTGAACTACTTCATTTGGATAGCTATAATAGGTTCACTTCAAAATCTGGCCTTTACCAAGTGTCCCCGAAAGCCTATATCTCTTTAATCAATGCTCAGACCTTCTTAAAAACAAGTCAGAACATGTGAAATATCACCCTGAACAAGCATGAAAATTTTCAGACAGATCGGACAAAATTTGCCTCTATAACAGTTAAAAAGGTGAAAATGATATGAATTAATGGCATGTTAAGCCAATAAGTGGTATTTTACTGCCCCCTGCTGTTTAAAATAGTCATTTTCTCATATTGGTATTGGTATCAGCCATGGTAAATCATGATAAATTATGGTGTGTGTGTGTGTGTGTGTGTGTGTGTGTGTGTGTGTGTGTGTGTGTGTGGTACAAATATAACAAAGGTTTTATTTTCCAACATGAAAACAAACATAACAGAGTGCTAGTGCACAAACAATAACCGACAATGATAATGGATGAGAGGGGAACTTAAATACACAGATCAAGACAAGGACAACAGGTGACGGTTATGATGATGAGGAGCAGGTGATGATGAGGAGGGTGATGAGGAGCAGGTGCAGGTGATGACGACAGATGGTGAATGTGATGAAGACAGAAGGTGAATGTGATGAAGGTGAATGTGACACCAATATCACTGAAACATTTGTGTGTGTGTGTGTGTGTGTGTGTGTGTGTGTGTGTGTGTAAGCATGCATTGAGTTAACATGGATAAACTGGTTTGCTTTAGTGCAGAAAACTGGTTTAAAGTGAAAGTGAGCCAATAAGTGGTCTTCTACTGCCCTCTGCTGGCCATTCTACTTATTAATGAAATATTTCAACATGTGCTTGCATTCATACTTGAATACACACTAAAAAAATCACTTATATAGCAATAACTATTATAACACAATCATATTTTGTCAGTGTTAATCACTTTATTTGCACTGACACTTCAAATAATTGCTAGTAATGTGATAAATCAGGCTAGAAACATGGTAAATCAAAGTAAATAATACTAGATTGTCGTTTATCTCCTGGTAAATAATACTAGAACGTGGTATATCATGGTAAACCATGGTTAACTATGCTGTGTGTGTATGTGTGTGTGTGTGTGTGTGTGTGTGTGTGTGTGTGTGTGTGTGTGTAAGCATGCATTGAGTTAACATGGAAAAACTGGTTTGCTTTAGTGCAGAAAACTGGTTTAAAGTGAAAGTGAGCCAATAAGTGGTCTTCTAGTGCCCTCTGCTGGCCATTCTACTTAATAATGAAATATTTTACATGTGCTTTTGCATTCATACTTGGACACACACTAAAAATCACGTATATAACTAACTATTATAACACAATAATATTTTGTCAGTGTTCATCACCTCATTTGCACTGACACTTCACATAATTGCTAGTAATGTGGTTAATCATGCTAGAAACATTGTAAATCATAGTAAATAATACTGAAATGAGGTGTATCAAGGTAAATCATGCTAGAATCCTAATAAATCATTCTGGAACATGGTATATGATAGTAAATCATGCTAGAATCATATTAAATAATTCTAGAATGTGGCAAATCGTTGTGGGAGGAGCCTATTTTACTCAAATGGCTATAACTCAAGAAGTAAATGAGATATCTTCACCAAACTCAGTACACATGTGTATGGGTTCAATTTGAGGTCACAGTAAACAATTTTATGGAGATCGGACCATAGGTGGCGCTATAACTGTTAAAAAGCTTTAAAACCATATATATCCCATGGCAAATTGCCTGTATTGGCTGTAAATGGTCTTTTCCATCTATTATGTCAGTGGTTACATGCTTGCTAAATAAATCTTAATAACTTTTGATGCTTTTGTGCTTAAAAACCTTAAACGCCTTAACTGCTTGAACCCCGATAAATGCTGCTTGCAGCTTTAATTATTATTATTATTATTATTCCGCCGTAAAACGCATCGTGCAGCCCAAACCGTAAGGGCTAGAGCTTTGAAACTTTGCCATATGGTAGTACAAAAATCGAGGAGAGGTTATCAAATTATGACCCCGATTGGCCCATAGGTGGCGCTATAGCAACCAAAAGCGCGAAACTGCTCATAACTCCTAGACCGTATGTCGTAGATTCAAGTGTCTTATATAATTGGAAAGCTGGACGCCTGACGAACAAAACGTATATCTCCGATTTTATTTCCGCCATGATAGATTTTCCGCCATTTTGAATTTTGTCGAAAATCTACTTTTGCGAACTAGTCCCTGGTTTTTCGCCCGATCGGAACCAAACCAGTGCAGAATTGTTCTCTGGAGTCTGAAGTTCAATAATTATCGAAAAAAAGTTGAAATTTCGATTCACGGTCGCTAGGGGGTGCAAAATTAACGTTGTGGGAGGAGCCTATTTTACTAAAATGGATATAACTCCAGAAGTAAAAGAGGTATTTTAACCAAACTTGGTACACATGTGTAAGAGGTCAATCTGAGGTCACGGTAAAAAAATCGCGGCGATTGGCCACATGGTGGCGCTATAAAATGAAAAAAACATAAAACAGGCTATAACCACCTGACCGTTAGTCCGATTGACTTGAAAATTGGTATGCAGTGTCTTGGTCCAAGGTGCCATGTATGTCTATGAGGACATTGGTGTATCTCAAAAAACATGGCCGCCATTGGCCAATGAAGTTGAGCACCTATTAGACAAGGTTAACGGAGGCCGATCGGAACGAAACTCGGTGGGCATGTTCGACTCATGGCCCTAGAGGTCTGTAAGAATTTTGAAAGAAATCGGCCACTAGTTGGCGCTAACGAGTTTTATGGCTCTGTAATCACGTGGTGTTACACATATTGTCACAAAATGCATATCATTTGATAGATCTGCTCATGCTGAACAACTTTGCCTCTAGAACCATTGCTGTCAATCAAACCGTTCATTAAATATTCATGAATATGTTAAAAACCTACTTTTGCGAACTAGTCCCTGGTTTTTCGCCCGATCGGAACCAGACCAGTCTAGGACAATTCTATGGACTCTCTAGATCAATAATTATCAAAAAAAAGTTTAACTTTTGTATTTGTATGGCTGTAATAGGGTCATTTATAAAATGGGCGTGGCAAAATACACTAAAAAGCCTATAAATCCTAAATGAAAACTCAGAACTTCACAAAAATTGGTGAGCATATGTATCATAACATCACAAACAAGCTTGCAAAATTTTATGGAGATCGGACAATAGTTGGCGCTATAACTGTTAAAAGGCTTTAAAACCATATATTTCCTATGGTAAACTGCCTGTATTGGCTGTAAATGGTCTTTTCCATGAAAAGTGTTAAAAACTAGTGCATAACCATTCTCTGGACTCACTAGAACAATAGTTGTCAGAAAAAGTTGAACTATTTCATTTGGATAGCTATAATAGGTTCACTTCAAAATGTGGCCTTTACCAAGTGTCCCCGAAAGCCTATATCTCTTAAATGAATGTTCAAACCTTCTTAAAAACAAGTCAGAACATGTGAAATATCACTCTGAACATGCATGGAAATTTTCAGACAGATCGGACAAAATTTGCCTCTATAACAGTTAAAAAGGTGAAAATGATATGAATATAATGGTATATTAAGCCAATAAGTGGTATTTTACTGCCCCCTGCTGTTTAAAATAGTCATTTTGTCATATTGTTCTATAATTTATATTTAGACTTTATAAAATCACTATTTTGACATTTACAATTACATTTAGTCAAAATCCATCTGTTAAAGTATTAGTATTGACAGTTTGATCACATCATATATTTCAAACGTCTGTATCTACAACATAATGTGTGTGTGTAGTCTTAGGTTTCTGAATAAATTCTGAATCATCTGATTAATAGCTTACAAAGACTTTGTGAAATGTTTATAGACCATTCAAATAATATTTTATATAATGACATATCCCAATAGCATTGAAAAAATAACAACATTTGTCTTTGTCTTGTGTGTGTGTGTGTGTGTGTGTGTGTGTGTGTGTGTGTGTGTGTGTGTGTGTGTGTGTGTGTGTGTGTAAACATGCATTATGGAGTTAAAATGGAAAAACTGTTTTGCTTTAGTGCAGAAAAATGGTGAAAATCAAGAAGTCTGAAGTAAAAGTGAGCCAATATGTGGTCTTCTACTGCCCTCTGCTGGTCATTCTACTTATTAATGAAGTCTACTCACATATGCTTTTGCATTCATTAGACTCTAAAAATCACTTATATAACAATAAGACACTAAAAATCACTTATATAACAATTACTATTGACAATTAACATGGTAAATCATGGAAAGCTATGATAAATCATGATAAACTATGGTAAACTAGAATCATAGTAAATAATACTAGAATGTGGTCAATTTTTGTGGGAGGAGCCTATTTTACTAAAATGGCTATAACTCAAGAAGTAAATGAGATATCTTCACCAAACTCAGTACACATGTGTATGGGTTCAATTTGAGGTCACAATAAACAATTTTATGGAGATCGGACCATAGGTGGCGCTATAACTGTTAAAAAGCTTTAAAACCATATATATCCCATGGTAAATTGCCTGTATTGGCTGTAAATGGTCTTTTCCAATCTATTATGTCAGTGGTTACATGCTTGCTAAATAAATCTTAATAACTTTTGATGCTTTTGTGCTTAAAAACCTTAAACGCCTTAACTGCTTGAACCCCGATAAATGCTGCTTGCAGCTTTAATTAGGGGTTCAAGCACGAAGTGCTGAAACCCTATTGTAATTGTACTGATTAGGGGTTCAAGCACGAAGTGCTGAAACCCTATTGTAATTGTACTGATTTTTATTATTATTATTATTATTATTATTATTATTTTCCCCTAAAACGCATCGTGCAGACCAAACCGTAAGAGCTGGAACCTTGAAACTTGGCCAAATGGTAGTCCTCAATTTGGGGAGAACCTATCAAAGTATGACCCCGATTGGCCCATAGGTGGCGCTATAGCAACCAAAAGTGCGAAACTGCTCATAACTACTAGACCGTATGACGTAGACTCAAGTGTCTTATATCATTGGAAAGCTGGACGCCTGACGAACAAAACGTATATCTCCGATTTCATTTCCGCCATGATAGATTTTCCGCCATTTTGAATTTTGTCAAAAACATACTTTTGCGAACTAGTCCTAGGTTTTTCGCCCGATCGGAACCAAACCAGTGCAGAAATGTTCTCTAGAGTCTGATTATCAAAAACTATCGAAAAAAAGTTGAAATTTCGACTCACGGACGGTAAGGCCGCCAAAACGTTCGTTGTGGGAGGGGCCTATTTTACTAAAATGGCTATAACTCCAGAAGTAAATGAGGTATCTTCACCAAACTTGGTACACATGTGTAAGAGGTCAATCTGAGGTCACAGTAAAAAAACCGCGGCAATTGGCCACATGGTGGCGCTATAACATGAAAAAAACATAAAACAGGCTATAACCACCTGACCATTAGTCCGATTGACTTGAAAATTGGCATGCAGTGTCTTGGTCCAAGGTGCCATGTATGTGTATGAGGACATTGGCGTATCTCGAAAAACATGGCCACCATCGGCCAATGAAGTTTGAGCACCTATTAGACCAGGTTAACGGAGGCCGATCGGAACGAAACTCGATGGGCATGTTCGACTCAAGGCCATAGAGGTCTGTAACAATTTTGAAAGAAATCGGCCACTAGTTGGCGCTAACGAGTTTTACAGCTCTGTAATCACGTGGTGTTACAAATATCCACACAATATGCATATCATTTGATAGATCTCCTCATCCTGAACAACTTTGCCTCAAGGACCATTGCTGTCAATCAAACCGTTCATTAAATATTTGCAAACATGTTAAAAACCTACTTTTGCGAACTAGTCCTAGGTTTTTCGCACGATTGGAACCAGACCAGTCTAGGACAATTCTCTGGACTCTCTAGATCAAAAACTATCAAAAAAAAGTTAAACTTTTGCATTTGGATGGCTGTAATAGGGTCATTTATAAAATGGGCGTAGCAAAATACACTAAAAAGCCTATAAATCCTAAATGAAAACTCAGAACCTCACAAAAATTGGTGAGCATATGTGACATAACATCATTAACAAGCATGCCAAATTTTATGGAGATCGGACCATAGGTGGCGCTATAACTGTTAAAAAGCTTTAAAACCATATATTTCCTATGGTACATTGCCTGTATTGGCTGTAAATGGTCTTTTCCATCTATTATGTCAGTGGTTACATGCTTGCTAAATAAAACCTGATAACTTTTGATGCTTTTGTGCTTAAAAACCCTTAAAGGCCTTAATAGCTTGAACCCCGATAAATGCTGCTTGCAGCTTTAATTTTTATTATTATTATTATTATTATTATTATTATTTTCCCCTAAAACGCATCGTGCAGACCAAACCGTAAGAGCTGGAACCTTGAAACTTGGCCAAATGGTAGTCCTCAATTTGGGGAGAACCTATCAAAGTATGACCCCGATTGGCCCATAGGTGGCGCTATAGCAACCAAAAGTGCGAAACTGCTCATAACTACTAGACCGTATGACGTAGACTCAAGTGTCTTATATCATTGGAAAGCTGGACGCCTGACGAACAAAACGTATATCTCCGATTTCATTTCCGCCATGATAGATTTTCCGCCATTTTGAATTTTGTCAAAAACATACTTTTGCGAACTAGTCCTAGGTTTTTCGCCCGATCGGAACCAAACCAGTGCAGAAATGTTCTCTAGAGTCTGATTATCAAAAACTATCGAAAAAAAGTTGAAATTTCGACTCACGGACGGTAAGGCCGCCAAAACGTTCGTTGTGGGAGGGGCCTATTTTACTAAAATGGCTATAACTCCAGAAGTAAATGAGGTATCTTCACCAAACTTGGTACACATGTGTAAGAGGTCAATCTGAGGTCACAGTAAAAAAACCGCGGCAATTGGCCACATGGTGGCGCTATAACATGAAAAAAACATAAAACAGGCTATAACCACCTGACCATTAGTCCGATTGACTTGAAAATTGGCATGCAGTGTCTTGGTCCAAGGTGCCATGTATGTGTATGAGGACATTGGCGTATCTTGAAAAACATGGCCACCATCGGCCAATGAAGTTTGAGCACCTATTAGACAAGGTTAACGGAGGCCGATCGGAACGAAACTCGATGGGCATGTTCGACTCAAGGCCATAGAGGTCTGTAACAATTTTGAAAGAAATCGGCCACTAGTTGGCGCTAACGAGTTTTACAGCTCTGTAATCACGTGGTGTTACAAATATCCACACAATATGCATATCATTTGATAGATCTCCTCATCCTGAACAACTTTGCCTCAAGGACCATTGCTGTCAATCAAACCGTTCATTAAATATTTGCAAACATGTTAAAAACCTACTTTTGCGAACTAGTCCTAGGTTTTTCGCACGATTGGAACCAGACCAGTCTAGGACAATTCTCTGGACTCTCTAGATCAAAAACTATCAAAAAAAAGTTAAACTTTTGCATTTGGATGGCTGTAATAGGGTCATTTATAAAATGGGCGTAGCAAAATACACTAAAAAGCCTATAAATCCTAAATGAAAACTCAGAACCTCACAAAAATTGGTGAGCATATGTGACATAACATCATTAACAAGCATGCCAAATTTTATGGAGATCGGACCATAGGTGGCGCTATAACTGTTAAAAAGCTTTAAAACCATATATTTCCTATGGTACATTGCCTGTATTGGCTGTAAATGGTCTTTTCCATCTATTATGTCAGTGGTTACATGCTTGCTAAATAAAACCTGATAACTTTTGATGCTTTTGTGCTTAAAAACCCTTAAAGGCCTTAATAGCTTGAACCCCGATAAATGCTGCTTGCAGCTTTAATTATTAGGGGTTCAAGCAAGAAGTGCTGAAACCCTATTGTAATTGTGCTGATTTTTATTAGGGGTTCAAGCACGAAGTGCTGAAACCCTATTGTATTTGTGCTGATTTTTATTAGGGGTTCAAGCACGAAGTGCTGAAACCCTATTGTAATTGTGCTGATTTTTATTATTATTATTATTATTATTATTATTATTATTCCGCCGTAAAACGCATCGTGCAGCCCAAACCGTAAGGGCTAGAGCTTTGAAACTTTGCCATGTGGTAGTACAAAAATCGAGGAGAGGTTATCAAATTATGACCACGATTGGCCCATAGGTGGCGCTACAGCAACCAAAAGCGCGAAACTGCTCAGAACTCCTAGACCGTAAGTCCTAGACTCAAGTGTCTTATATCATTGGAAAGCTGGATGCCTGACGAACAAAACGTATATCTCCGATTTTATTTCCGCCATGATAGATTTTCCGCCATTTTGAATTTTGTCGAAAATCTACTTTTGCGAACTAGTCCCTGGTTTTTCGCCCGATCGGAACCAAACCAGTGCAGAATTGTTCACTGGAGTCTGAATATCAATAATTATCGAAAAAAAGTTGAAATTTCGATTCACGGTCGCTAGGGGGTGCAAAATTAACGTTGTGGGAGGAGCCTATTTTACTAAAATGGCTATAACTCCGGAAGTAAAAGAGGTATTTTAACCAAACTTGGTACACATGTGTAAGAGGTCAATCTGAGGTCACGGTAAAAAAATCGCGGCGATTGGCCACATGGTGGCGCTATAACATGAAAAAAACATAAAACAGGCTATAACCACCTGACCGTTAGTCCGATTGACTTGAAAATTGGTATGCAGTGTCTTGGTCCAAGGTGCCATGTATGTCTATGAGGACATTGGCGTATCTCAAAAAACATGGCCGCCATCGGCCAATGAAGTTTGAGCACCGATTAGACAAGGTTAACGGAGGCCGATCGGAGCGAAACTCGATGGGCATGTTCGGCTCATGGCCCTAGAGGTCTGTAAGAATTTTGAAAGAAATCGGCCACTAGTTGGCGCTAACGAGTTTTATGGCTCTGTAATCACGTGGTGTTACACATATTGTCACAAAATGCATATCATTTGATAGATCTGCTCATGCTGAACAACTTTGCCTCTAGAACCATTGCTGTCAATCAAACCGTTCATTAAATATTCATGAATATGTTAAAAACCTACTTTTGCAAACTAGTCCCTGGTTTTTCGCCCGATCGGAACCAGACCAGTCTAGGACAATTCTATGGACTCTCTAGATCAATAATTATCAAAAAAAAGTTTAACTTTTGTATTTGTATGGCTGTAATAGGGTCATTTATAAAATGGGCTTGGCAAAATACACTAAAAAGCCTATAAATCCTAAATGAAAACTCAGAACTTCACAAAAATTGGTGAGCATATGTGTCATAACATCACAAACAAGCTTGCAAAATTTTATGGAGATCGGACAATAGTTGGCGCTATAACTGTTAAAAGGCTTTAAAACCATATATTTCCTATGGTAAACTGCCTGTATTGGCTGTAAATGGTCTTTTCCATGTCTGATCATATAATTTTCATATCATAATGTTAAAAACTAGTGCATAACCATTCTCTGGACTCACTAGAACAATAGTTGTCAGAAAAAGTTGAACTACTTCATTTGGATAGCTATAATAGGTTCACTTCAAAATGTGGCCTTTACCAAGTGTCCCCGAAAGCCTATATCTCTTTAATGAATGTTCAAACCTTCTTAAAAACAAGTCAGAACATGTGAAATATCACTCTGAACATGCATGGAAATTTTCAGACAGATCGGACAAAATTTGCCTCTATAACAGTTAAAAAGGTGAAAATGATATGAATATAATGGTATATTAAGCCAATAAGTGGTATTTTACTGCCCCCTGCTGTTTAAAATAGTCATTTTGTCATATTGTTCTATAATTTATATTTAGACTTTATAAAATCACTATTTTGACATTTACAATTACATTTAGTCAAAATCCATCTGTTAAAGTATTAGTATTGACAGTTTGATCACATCATATATTTCAAACGTCTGTATCTACAACATAATGTGTGTGTGTAGTCTTAGGTTTCTGAATAAATTCTGAATCATCTGATTAATAGCTTACAAAGACTTTGTGAAATGTTAATAGACCATTCAAATAATATTTTATATAATGACATATCCCAATAGCATTGAAAAAATAACAACATTTGTCTTTGTCTGTGTGTGTGTGTGTGTGTGTGTGTGTGTGTGTGTGTGTGTGTGTGTGTGTGTGTGTGTGTGTAAGCATGCATTGAGTTAACATGGATAAACTGGTTTGCTTTAGTGCAGAAAACTGGTTTAAAGTGAAAGTGAGCCAATAAGTGGTCTTCTACTGCCCTCTGCTGGCCATTCTACTTATTAATGAAATATTTCAACATGTGCTTGCATTCATACTTGAATACACACTAAAAAAATCACTTATATAGCAATAACTATTATAACACAATCATATTTTGTCAGTGTTAATCACTTTATTTGCACTGACACTTCAAATAATTGCTAGTAATGTGATAAATCAGGCTAGAAACATGGTAAATCAAAGTAAATAATACTAGATTGTCGTTTATCTCCTGGTAAATAATACTAGAACGTGGTATATCATGGTAAATCATGGTTAACTATGCTGTGTGTGTGTGTGTGTGTGTGTGTGTGTGTGTGTGTGTGTGTGTGTGTGTGTGTGTGTGTGTGTGTGTGTGTGTGTGTGTGTGTGTGTGTGTAAGCATGCATTGAGTTAACATGGAAAAACTGGTTTGCTTTAGTGCAGAAAACTGGTTTAAAGTGAAAGTGAGCCAATAAGTGGTCTTCTAGTGCCCTCTGCTGGCCATTCTACTTAATAATGAAATATTTTACATGTGCTTTTGCATTCATACTTGGACACACACTAAAAATCACGTATATAACTAACTATTATAACACAATAATATTTTGTCAGTGTTCATCACCTCATTTGCACTGACACTTCACATAATTGCTAGTAATGTGGTTAATCATGCTAGAAACATTGTAAATCATAGTAAATAATACTGAAATGAGGTGTATCAAGGTAAATCATGCTAGAATCCTAATAAATCATTCTGGAACATGGTATATGATAGTAAATCATGCTAGAATCATATTAAATAATTCTAGAATGTGGCAAATCGTTGTGGGAGGAGCCTATTTTACTCAAATGGCTATAACTCAAGAAGTAAATGAGATATCTTCACCAAACTCAGTACACATGTGTATGGGTTCAATTTGAGGTCACAGTAAACAATTTTATGGAGATCGGACCATAGGTGGCGCTATAACTGTTAAAAAGCTTTAAAACCATATATATCCCATGGCAAATTGCCTGTATTGGCTGTAAATGGTCTTTTCCATCTATTATGTCAGTGGTTACATGCTTGCTAAATAAATCTTAATAACTTTTGATGCTTTTGTGCTTAAATGCCTTAACCTCTTAAGTGTCACCGGCCCACCGGTGGGCCCAAAATCATTACATATTTAAAACAGTAATATCCTATAATAAACATAAACTAATCTTGACAAACTATATATCATTTGAAAGCTTACAAACTCTAGTTTTCATATTTGGTGAATGATTTCCAAAATAAATTAGAGAGGAGCTGTAATTTATCAATTTGCAACAAGAATATTTTCATATTTATAAGGCGTGTTCAGACCTTTATTTTGAAATAGCAATGAACATGAAAAATCATGAAAGAATGGATGAAACCTCAGTTTGTTTTCATGCCAAGAGTTCAAAAGATATCATCCATTCAATTATTTTAGAAAAAAATATATTAATATGTTTTTAATAACACATATGGAAATGAAGGCGCCCTTATATGGGCAGTAATGGAGTCTGGTTGTCACCTAGTGAAAATGTTTGGTACTGCGCCCAAACAAAATCTCACTGAAAGCTCATTTTTTGAGATATCAACCTAAAATTTGAAACACAACTTATTCAGATTTTTGGCTTTGATTTTCTAGCAGTTTTAGAGTCGGCCAGGTTTTAAAAATATATATTTTATATAAAATATGAATCATTAATTTTTTTAAATTGTACATTTTCATAAACACAAACTTATATAACTTTTTTTTTGTTTCACTTTCTTAATTTATTTCACTTCAACAAAAATCTGCCAAATGTCTTCTTTAAAACAAGACCAATTTTACGTCTATACTCCAAAGCATTCTTTAATTACAACCATTTAAAGTCGAAATGTGCATTTTCATGTATATTTAAAAAAAGGGGGGTGACACTTAAAGGGTTAAAGGCCTTAACTGCTTGAACCCCGATAAATGCTGCTTGCAGCTTTAATTATTATTATTATTATTATTATTATTATTATTATTATTATTATTCCGCCGTAAAACGCATCGTGCAGCCCAAACCGTAAGGGCTAGAGCTTTGAAACTTTGCCAGATGGTAGTACAAAAATCGAGGAGAGGTTATCAAATTATGACCTCGATTGGCCCATAGGTGGCGCTATAACAACCAAAAGCGCGAAAGTGGTCATAACTCCTGGACCGTATGTCGTAGACACAAGTGTCTTATATCATTGGAAAGCTGGTCGTCTGACGAACAAAACGTATATCTCCGATTTCATTTCCGTCATGATAGATTTTCCGCCATTTTGAATTTTGTCGAAAACCTACTTTTGCGAACTAGTCCCTGGTTTTTTGCTCGATCGGAACCAAACCAGTGCAGAATTGTTCTCTGGAGACTGAAGATCAATAATTATCGAAAAAAAGTTGAAATTTCGATTCAGGGTCGCTAGGGGGCGCAAAATTAACGTTGTGGGCGGAGCCTATTTTACTAAAATGGCTATAACTCCAGAAGTAAATGAGGTATTTTCACCAAACTTGGTACACATATGTAAGAGGTCAATCTGAGGTCACGGTAAAAAAATCGCGGCGATTGGCCACATGGTGGCGCTATAACATGAAAAAAACATAAAACAGGCTATAACCACCTGACCGTTAGTCCGATTGACTTGAAAATTGGTATGCAGTGTCTTGGTCCAAGGTGCCATGTATGTCTATGAGGACATTGGTGTATCTCAAAAAACATGGCCGCCATTGGCCAATGAAGTTGAGCACCTATTAGACAAGGTTAACGGAGGCCGATCGGAACGAAACTCGGTGGGCATGTTCGACTCATGGCCCTAGAGGTCTGTAAGAATTTTGAAAGAAATCGGCCACTAGTTGGCGCTAACGAGTTTTATGGCTCTGTAATCACGTGGTGTTAGATATATTGTCACAAAATGCATATCATTTGATAGATCTGCTCATGCTGAACAACTTTGCCTCTAGAACCATTGCTGTCAATCAAACCGTTCATTAAATATTCATGAATATGTTAAAAACCTACTTTTGCGAACTAGTCCCTGGTTTTTCGCCCGATCGGAACCAGACCAGTCTAGGACAATTCTATGGACTCTCTAGATCAATAATTATCAAAAAAAAGTTGAACTTTTGTATTTGTATGGCTGTAATAGGGTCATTTATAAAATGGGTGTGGCAAAATACACTCAAAAGCCTATAAATCCTAAATGAAAACTCCAGAACTTCACAAAAATTGGTGAGCATATGTGTCATAACATCACAAACAAGCTTGCAAAATGTTATGGAGATTGGACAATAGTTGGCGCTATAACTGTTAAAAAGCTTTAAAACCATATATTTCCTATGGTAAACTGCCTGTATTGGCTGTAAATGGTCTTTTCCATGTCTGATCATATAATTTTCATATCATAATGTTCAAAACTAGTGCAATACAATTCTCTGGACTCACTAGATCAATAATTGTCAGAAAAAGTTGAACTACTTCATTTGGATAGCTATAATAGGTTCACTTCAAAATGTAGCCTTTACCAAGTGTCCCCGAAAGCCTATATCTCTTTAATGAATGACTCAGACCTTCTTAAAAACAAGTCAGAACATGTGAAATATCACTCTGAACATGCATGAAAATTTTCAGACAGATCAGACAAAATTTGCCTCTATAACAGTTAAAAAGGTGAAAATGATATGATTATAATGGCATGTTAAGCCAATAAGTGGTATTTTACTGCCCCCTGCTGTTCAAAATAGTCATTTTGTCATATTGTTCTATAATTTATATTTAGACTTTATAAAATCACTATTTTAACATTTACAATTACATTTAGTCAAAATCCATCTGTTAAAGTATTAGTATTGACAGTTTGATCACATCATACATTTCAAATGTCTGCATCTACAACATAATGTGTGTGTGTAGTCTTAGGTTTCTGAATAAATTCTGAATCATCTGATTAATAGCTTGCAAAGACTTTGTGAAATGTTTATAGACCATTCAAATATATTTTCATAATGACATATCCCAATAGCATTGAAATAACAACAACAACATTTGTCTTTGTGTGTGTGTGTGTGTGTGTGTGTGTGTGTGCGTGCGTGCGTGCGTGCGTGCGTGCGTGCGTGCGTGCGTGCGTGCGTGCGTGTGTGTGTGTGTGTGTGTGTGTGTGTGTAAACATGCATTATGGAGTTAAAATGGAAAAACTGGTTTGCTTTAGTGCAGAAAAATGGTGAAAATCAAGAAGTTTAAAGTGAAAGTGAGCCAATATGTGGTCTTCTACTGCCCTCTGCTGGCCATTCTACTTATTAATGAAGTCTACTCACATATGCTTTTGCATTCATTAGACACTAAAAATCACTTATATAACAATAAAACACAAAAAAAATCACTTATATAACAATTACTATTGTAGCACAATCATATTTTGTCAGAGTTGATCACTTCATTTTTACTGATACTTCACATAATTGCTAGCAATGTGGTAAATCATGGTAAATTACACTAAAAACATGGTAAATCATAATAAATAATACTAGAATGTGGTGTATCAAGGTAAATCATACTACAATCCTGGTACATCATTCTAGAACATGGTATATCATGGTACATCATGCTAGAACATGGTAAATCATGGTAAACTATGCTAGAACAGGGTAAATCATGGTAAGCCATGATAAATCATAATAAACTATGGTAAATCATGTTAGAATGTGGTATATCATGGTAAATCATGCTAGAACATGGTAAATCATGGTAAACTATGCTAGAACAGGGTAAATCATGGTAAACTATGATGAATCATGGTAAACTATGATGAATCATGGTAAACTATGATAAATCATGATAAACTATGGTAATCCATGCTAGAATCACAGTAAACAATGGTAAATCATACTAGAATGTAGTATATCATGGTAAATTATGCTAGAATATGGCAAATCATGCTAGAATCATAGTAAATAATACTAGAATATGCTAAATTGTTGTGGGAGGAGCCTATTTTACTAAAATGGCTATAACTCAAGAAGTAAATGAGATATCTTCACCAAACTCAGTACACATGTGTATGGGTTCAATTTGAGGTCACAGTAAACAATTCTATGGAGATCGGACCATAGGTGGCGCTATAACTGTTAAAAAAGCTTTAAAACCATATATATCACATGGTAAATTGCCTGTATTGGCTGTAAATGGTCTTTTCCATCTATTATGTCAGTGGTTACATGCTTATTAAATAAATCTTAATAACTTTTGATGCTTTTGTGCTTAAATGCCTTAAAGGCCTTAACTGCTTGAACCCCGATAAATGCTGCTTGCAGCTTTAATTATTATTAGGGGTTCAAGCACGAAGTGCTGAAACCCTATTGTAATTGTGCTGATTTTTATTATTATTATTATTATTATTCCGCCGTAAAACGCATCGTGCAGCCCAAACCGTAAGGGCTAGAGCTTTGAAACTTTGCCATATGGTAGTACAAAAATCGAGGAGAGGTTATCAAATTATGACCCCGATTGGCCCATAGGTGGCGCTATAGCAACCAAAAGCGCGAAACTGCTCATAACTCCTAGACCGTAAGTCCTAGACTCAAGTGTCTTATATCATTGGAAAGCTGGACGCCTGACGAACAAAACGTATATCTCCGATTTTATTTCCGCCATGATAGATTTTCCGCCATTTTGAATTTTGTCGAAAATCTACTTTTGCGAACTAGTCCCTGGTTTTTCGCCCGATCGGAACCAAACCAGTGCAGAATTGTTCTCTGGAGTCTGAAGATCAATAATTATCGAAAAAAAGTTGAAATTTCGATTCACGGTCGCTAGGGGGTGCAAAATTAACGTTGTGGGAGGAGCCTATTTTACTAAAATGGCTATAACTCCAGAAGTAAAAGAGGTATTTTAACCAAACTTGGTACACATGTGTAATAGGTCAATCTGAGGTCACGGTAAAAAAATCGCGGCGATTGGCCACATGGTGGCGCTATAACATGAAAAAAACATAAAACAGGCTATAACCACCTGACCGTTAGTCCGATTGACTTGAAAATTGGTATGCAGTGTCTTGGTCCAAGGTGCCATGTATGTCTATGAGGACATTGGCGTATCTCAAAAAACATGGCCGCCATCGGCCAATGAAGTTTGAGCACCGATTAGACAAGGTTAACGGAGGCCGATCGGAACGAAACTCGATGGGCATGTTCGTCTCATGGCCCTAGAGGTCTGTAAGAATTTTGAAAGATATCGGCCACTAGTTGGCGCTAACGAGTTTTATGGCTCTGTAATCACGTGGTGTTACACTCATCCACACAATATGCACATCATTTGATAGATCTGCTCATGCTGAACAACTTTGCCTCAAGAACCATTGCTGTCAATCAAACCGTTCATTAAATATTCACGAATATGTCTAAAACCTACTTTTGCGAACTAGTCCTAGGTTTTTCGCCCGATCAGAACCAGACCAGTCTAGGACAATTCTCTGGACTCTCTAGATCAATAATTATCAAAAAAAAGTTGAACTTTTGCATTTGTATGGCTGTAATAGGGTCATTTATAAAATGGGTGTGGCAAAATACACTCAAAAGCCTATAAATCCTAAATGAAAACTCAGAACTTCACAAAAATTGGTCAGCCTATGTGTCATAACATCATTAACAAGCATGCAAAATTTTATGGAGATCGGACGATAGGTGGCGCTATAACCTTTAAAAAGCTTTAAAACCATATATTTCCTATGGTATGTTGCTTGTATTGGCTGTAAATGGTCTTTTCCATCTCTGATCATATAATTTTCATATCATAATGTTCAAAACTAGTGCAATACAATTCTCTGGACTCACTAGATCAATAATTGTCAGAAAAAGTTGAACTACTTCATTTGGATAGCTATAATAGGTTCACTTCAAAATGTAGCCTTTACCAAGTGTCCCCGAAAGCCTATATCTCTTTAATGAATGACTCAGACCTTCTTAAAAACAAGTCAGAACATGTGAAATATCACTCTGAACATGCATGAAAATTTTCAGACAGATCAGACAAAATTTGCCTCTATAACAGTTAAAAAGGTGAAAATGATATGATTATAATGGCATGTTAAGCCAATAAGTGGTATTTTACTGCCCCCTGCTGTTCAAAATAGTCATTTTGTCATATTGTTCTATAATTTATATTTAGACTTTATAAAATCACTATTTTAACATTTACAATTACATTTAGTCAAAATCCATCTGTTAAAGTATTAGTATTGACAGTTTGATCACATCATACATTTCAAATGTCTGCATCTACAACATAATGTGTGTGTGTAGTCTTAGGTTAATCATCTGATTAATAGCTTGCAAAGACTTTGTGAAATGTTTATAGACCATTCAAATATATTTTCATAATGACATATCCCAATAGCATTGAAAAAACAACAACAACATTTGTCTTTGTGTGTGTGTGTGTGTGTGTGTGTGTGTGTGTGTGTGTGCGTGTGTGTGTGTGTGTGTGTAAACATGCATTATGGAGTTAAAATGGAAAAACTGGTTTGCTTTAGTGCAGAAAAATGGTGAAAATCAAGAAGTTTAAAGTGAAAGTGAGCCAATATGTGGTCTTCTCCTGCCCTCTGCTGGCCATTCTACTTATTAATGAAGTCTACTCACTTATGCTTTTGCATTCATTAGACACTAAAAATCACTTATATAACAATAAAACACTAAAAAATCACTTATATAACAATTACTATTGTAGCACAATCATATTTTGTCAGAGTTTATCACTTCATTTTTACTGATACTTCACATAATTGCTAGCAATGTGGTAAATCATGGTAAATCACACTAAAAACATGGTAAATCATAATAAATAATACTAGAATGTGGTGTATCAAGATAAATCATACTACAATCCTGGTACATCATTCTAGAACATGGTATATCATGGTACATCATGCTAGAACATGGTAAATCATGTTAGAATGTGGTATATCATGGTAAATCATGCTAGAACATGGTAAATCATGGTAAACTATGCTAGAACAGGGTAAATCATGGTAAACTATGATGAATCATGGTAAACTATGATAAATCATGATAAACTATGGTAATCCATGCTAGAATCACAGTAAACAATGGTAAATCATACTAGAATGTAGTATATCATGGTAAATTATGCTAGAATATGGCAAATCATGCTAGAATCATAGTAAATAATATTAGAATATGCTAAATTGTTGTGGGAGGAGCCTATTTTACTAAAATGGCTATAACTCAAGAAGTAAATGAGATATCTTCACCAAACTCAGTACACATGTGTATGGGTTCAATTTGAGGTCACAGTAAACAATTCTATGGAGATCGGACCATAGGTGGCGCTATAACTGTTAAAAAGCTTTAAAACCAAATATATCACATGGTAAATTGCCTGTATTGGCTGTAAATGGTCTTTTCCATCTATTATGTCAGTGGTTACATGCTTATTAAATAAATCTTAATAACTTTTGATACTTTTGTGCTTAAATGCCTTAAAGGCCTTAACTGCTTGAACCCCGATAAATGCTGCTTGCAGCTTTAATTATTATTATTATTATTATTCCGCCGTAAAACGCATCGTGCAGCCCAAACCGTAAGAGCTGGAACTTTGAAACTTTGACAGATGGTAGTACAAAAATCGAGGAAAGGTTCAGAGATTATGACCCCGATTGGCCCATAGGTGGCGCTATAACAACCAAAAGCGCGAAACTGCTCATAACTCCTAGACCGTATGTCGTAGACTCAAGTGTCTTATATCATTGGAAAGCTGGACGCCTGACGAACAAAACGTATATCTCCGATTTCATTTCCGCCATGATAGATTTTCCGCCATTTTGAATTTTGTCAAAAATCTACTTTTGCAAACTAGTCCCTGGTTTTTTGCCCGATTGGAACCAATCTAGTGCAGAAATGTTCTCTGGAGACTGAATATCAATAATTATCGAAAAAAAGTGGAAATTTCGATTCACGGTCGCTAAGGGGCGCCAAAACGTACGTTGTGGGAGGGGCCTATTTTACTAAAATGGCTATAACTCCCGATGTAAATGAGGTATCTTCACCAAACTTGGTACACATGTGTATGAGCTTACTCTGGGGTCACAGTAAAAAAATCGCGACGATTGGCCTCATGGTGGCGCTATAAAATGAAAAAAACATAAAACAGGCTATTACCACCTGACCGTTAGTCCGATTGACTTGAAAATTGGTATGCAGTGTCTTGGTCCAAGGTGCCATGTATGTGTATGAGGACATTGGCGTATCTCAAAAAACATGGCCGCCATCGGCCAACGAAGTTTGAGCACCTATTAGACAAGGTTAACGGAGGCCGATCGGAACGAAACTCAATGGGCATGTTCGGCTCATGGCCCTAAAGGTCTGTAAGAATTTTGAAAGAAATCGGCCACTAGTTGGCGCTAACGAGTTTTACGGCTCTGTAATCACGTGGTGTTACAAATATCCACACAATATGCATATCATTTGATAGATCTCCTCATCCTGAACAACTTTGCCTCAAGAACCATTGCTGTCAATCAAACTGTTCATTAATTATTCATTAATATGTTAAAAACCTACTTTTGCGAACTAGTCCTAGGTTTTTTGCCCGATCGGAACCAGACCAGTCTAGGACAATTCTCTGGACTCTCTAGATCAATAATTATCAAAAAAAAGTTGAACTTTTGCATTTGGATGGCTGTAATAGGGTAATTTATAAAATGGGCGTGTCAAAATACATTAAAAAGCCTATAAATCCTAAATAAAAACTCAGAACTTCACAAAAATTGGTCAGCCTATGTGTCATAACATCATTAACAAGCATGCAAAATTCTATGGAGATCGGACGATAGTTGGCGCTATAACTGTTAAAAAGCTTTAAAATCATATATTTCCTATGGTAAACTGCCTGTATTGGCTGTAAATGGTCTTTTCCATCTCTGATCATATAATTTTCATATCATAATGTTCAAAACTAGTGCAATACAATTCTCTGGACTCACTAGATCAATAATTGTCAGAAAAAGTTGAACTACTTCATTTGGATAGCTATAATAGGTTCACTTCAAAATCTGGCCTTTACCAAGTGTCCCCGAAAGCCTATATCTCTTTAATCAATGCTCAGACCTTCTTAAAAACAAGTCAGAACGTGTGAAATATCACCCTGAACAAGCATGAAAATTTTCAGACAGATCGGACAAAATTTGCCTCTATAACAGTTAAAAAGGTGAAAATGATATGAATTAATGGCATGTTAAGCCAATAAGTGGTATTTTACTGCCCCCTGCTGTTTAAAATAGTCATTTTCTCATATTGGTATTGCAGCCATGGTAAATCATGATAAATGATGGTGTGTGTGTGTGTGTGTGTGTGTGTGTGTGTGTGTGTGTGTGTGTGGTACAAATATAACAAAGGTTTTATTTTCCAACATGAAAACAAACATAACAGAGTGCTAGTGCACAAACAATAACCGACAATGATAATGGATGAGAGGGGAACTTAAATACACAGATCAAGACAAGGACAACAGGTGACGGTTATGATGATGAGGAGCAGGTGATGATGAGGAGGGTGATGAGGAGCAGGTGCAGGTGATGACGACAGATGGTGAATGTGATGAAGACAGAAGGTGAATGTGATGAAGGTGAATGTGACACCAATATCACTGAAACATTTGTGTGTGTGTGTGTGTGTGTGTGTGTGTGTGTGTGTGTGTGTGTGTGTGTGTGTGTGTGTAGCATTATTGTGTGTAGCATATGTAGCAAGTATGCATTATTGAGTTAACATGGAAACACTGGTTTGCTTTAGTGCAGAAAACTGGTCAAAATCATGAGGTTTAAAGTGAAAGTGAGCCAATAAGTGGTCTTCTACTGCCCTCTGCTGGCCATTCTACTTATTAATTAAATTTTTCCACATGTGCTTGCATTTATACTTGAATACACACTAAAAATCACTTATATAGCAATAACTATTATAACACAATCATATTTTGTCAGTGTTAATCACTTTATTTGCACTGACACTTCAAATAATTGCTAGTAATGTGGTAAATCATGGTAAATCATGGTTAACTATGCTGTGTGTGTGTGTGTGTGTGTGTGTGTGTGTGTGTGTGTGTGTGTGTGTGTGTGTGTGTGTGTAAGCATGCATTGAGTTAACATGGATAAACTGGTTTGCTTTAGTGCAGAAAACTGGTTTAAAGTGAAAGTGAGCCAATAAGTGGTCTTCTACTGCCCTCTGCTGGCCATTCTACTTATTAATGAAATATTTCAACATGTGCTTGCATTCATACTTGAATACACACTAAAAAAATCACTTATATAGCAATAACTATTATAACACAATCATATTTTGTCAGTGTTAATCACTTTATTTGCACTGACACTTCAAATAATTGCTAGTAATGTGATAAATCAGGCTAGAAACATGGTAAATCAAAGTAAATAATACTAGATTGTCGTTTATCTCCTGGTAAATAATACTAGAACGTGGTATATCATGGTAAATCATGGTTAACTATGCTGTGTGTGTGTGTGTGTGTGTGTGTGTGTGTGTGTGTGTGTGTGTGTGTGTGTGTGTGTAAGCATGCATTGAGTTAACATGGAAAAACTGGTTTGCTTTAGTGCAGAAAACTGGTTTAAAGTGAAAGTGAGCCAATAAGTGGTCTTCTAGTGCCCTCTGCTGGCCATTCTACTTAATAATGAAATATTTTACATGTGCTTTTGCATTCATACTTGGACACACACTAAAAATCACGTATATAACTAACTATTATAACACAATAATATTTTGTCAGTGTTCATCACCTCATTTGCACTGACACTTCACATAATTGCTAGTAATGTGGTTAATCATGCTAGAAACATTGTAAATCATAGTAAATAATACTGAAATGAGGTGTATCAAGGTAAATCATGCTAGAATCCTAATAAATCATTCTGGAACATGGTATATGATAGTAAATCATGCTAGAATCATATTAAATAATTCTAGAATGTGGCAAATCGTTGTGGGAGGAGCCTATTTTACTCAAATGGCTATAACTCAAGAAGTAAATGAGATATCTTCACCAAACTCAGTACACATGTGTATGGGTTCAATTTGAGGTCACAGTAAACAATTTTATGGAGATCGGACCATAGGTGGCGCTATAACTGTTAAAAAGCTTTAAAACCATATATATCCCATGGCAAATTGCCTGTATTGGCTGTAAATGGTCTTTTCCATCTATTATGTCAGTGGTTACATGCTTGCTAAATAAATCTTAATAACTTTTGATGCTTTTGTGCTTAAATGCCTTAAAGGCCTTAACTGCTTGAACCCCGATAAATGCTGCTTGCAGCTTTAATTATTATTATTATTATTCCGCCGTAAAACGCATCGTGCAGCCTAAACCGTAAGTGCTAGAGACTTGAAACTTGGCCAGAAGGTAGTACAAAAATCGAGGAGAGGTTCAGAGAATATGAGCTAGATTGGCCAATAGGTGGCGCTACAGTGCAAAAAACAAAAAAATTGCATATTTTTGCTTAAATCTCATCAACCCTTTGTCACAGACTCAAGTGTCTTATATCTTTGGAATCATTGGCTCAAGCCGAACAAAAAAGGCCTCAAGGATTTAATTTCCGGTATGCAAATTTTTCCGCCATTTTGGATTTTGTCCAAAACCTACTTTTGCGAACTAGTCCCTGGTTTTTTGCCCGATCGGAACCAAACCAGTGCAGAAATATTCACAGGAGTCTGAATATCAATAATTATCGAAAAAAAGTAAAAATTTCGATCCACGGTTGCTAAGGGGCGCCAAAACGCTCGCAGGAGGCGGAGCTAATTATACAAAAATGGCTATAACTCGTGAACGAAATGAGATATTTTCACCAAACTCGGTACACATATGTATGAGCTCAAGTTGAGGTCACAGTAAAAAAATCGCGGTGATTGGCCTCATGGTGGCGCTATAATATGAAAAAAACATAAAACAGGCTATAACCACCTGACCTTTAGTCCGATTGACTTGAAAATTGGTATGCAGTGTCTTGGTCCAAGGTGCCATGTATGTCTATGAGGACATTGGTGTATCTCAAAAAACATGGCCGCTATCGGCCAATGAAGTTTGAGCACCTATTAGACAAGGTTAACGGAGGCCGATCGGAACGAAACTCAGTGGGCATGTTCGGCTCAAGCCCCTAGAGGTCTGTAAGAATTTTGAAAGAAATCGGCCACTAGTTGGCGCTAACGAGTTTTATGGCTCTGTAATCACGTGGTGTTACACTTATTGTCACAAAATGCATATCATATGATAGATCTGCTCATGCTGAACAACTTTGACTCTAGAACCATTGCTGTCAATCAAACAGTTCATTAAATATTCATGAATATGTTAAAAACCTACTTTTGCGAACTAGTCCTAGGTTTTTCGCCCGATCGGAACCAGACCAGTCTAGGACAATTCTCTGGACACTCTAGATCAATAATTATCAAAAAAAAGTTGAACTTTTGCATTTGGATGGCTGTAATAGGGTCATTTATAAAATGGGTGTGGCAAAATGCAATCAAAAGCCTATAAATCCAAAACAAAAACTCAGAACTTCACAAAAATTGGTGAGCATATGTGACATACCATCATTAATAAGCATGCAAAATTGTATGGAGATCGGACAATAGTTGGCGCTATAACTGTTAAAAGGCTTTAAAACCATATATTTCCTATGGTAAACTGCCTGTATTGGCTATAAATGGTCTTTTCCATCTCTGATCATATAATTTTCATATCATAATGTTAAAAACTAGTGCAATACAATTCTCTGGACTCACTAGAACAATAATTGTCAGAAAAAGTTGAACTACTTCATTTGGATAGCTATAATAGTTTCACTTCAAAATGTGGCCTTTACCAAGTGTCCCCGAAAACCTATATCTCTTTAATGAATGTTCAAACCTTCTTAAAAACAAGTCAGAACATGTGAAATATCACTCTGAACATGCATGAAAATTTTCAGACAGATCGGACAAAATTTGCCTCTATAACAGTTAAAAAGGTGAAAATGATATGGATATAATGGCATATTAAGCCAATAAGTGTATTTTACTGCCCCCTGCTGTTTAAAATAGTCATTCCCTATTTTAACATTTACAATTACATTTACTCAAAATCCATCTGTTAAAGTATTAGTATTGACAGTTTGATCACATCATACATTTCAAATGTCTGCATCTACAACATAATGTGTGTGTGTAGTCTTAGGTTTCTGAATAAATTCTGAATCATCTGATTAATAGCTTGCAAAGACTTTGTGAAATGTTTATAGACCATTCAAATATATTTTCATAATGACATATCCCAATAGCATTGAAATAACAACAACAACATTTGTCTTTGTGTGTGTGTGTGCGTGCGTGCGTGCGTGCGTGCGTGCGTGCGTGTGTGTGTGTAAACATGCATTATGGAGTTAAAATGGAAAAACTGGTTTGCTTTAGTGCAGAAAAATGGTGAAAATCAAGAAGTTTAAAGTGAAAGTGAGCCAATATGTGGTCTTCTACTGCCCTCTGCTGGCCATTCTACTTATTAATGAAGTCTACTCACATATGCTTTTGCATTCAATAGACACTAAAAATCACTTATATAACAATAAAACACAAAAAAATCACTTATATAACAATTACTATTGTAGCACAATCATATTTTGTCAGAGTTGATCACTTCATTTTTACTGATACTTCACATAATTGCTAGCAATGTGGTAAATCATGGTAAATCACACTAAAAACATGGTAAATCATAATAAATAATACTAGAATGTGGTGTATCAAGGTAAATCATACTACAATCCTGGTACATCATTCTAGAACATGGTATATCATGGTACATCATGCTAGAACATGGTAAATCATGGTAAACTATGCTAGAACAGGGTAAATCATGGTAAGCCATGATAAATCATAATAAACTATGGTAAATCATGTTAGAATGTGGTATATCATGGTAAATCATGCTATAACATGTTAAATCATGGTAAACTATGCTAGAACAGGGTAAATCATGGTAAACTATGATGAATCATGGTAAACTATGATAAATCATGATAAACTATGGTAATCCATGCTAGAATCACAGTAAACAATGGTAAATCATACTAGAATGTAGTATATCATGGTAAATTATGCTAGAATATGGCAAATCATGCTAGAATCATAGTAAATAATACTAGAATATGCTAAATTGTTGTGGGAGGAGCCTATTTTACTAAAATGGCTATAACTCAAGAAGTAAATGAGATATCTTCACCAAACTCAGTACACATGTGTATGGGTTCAATTTGAGGTCACAGTAAACAATTCTATGGAGATCGGACCATAGGTGGCGCTTTAACTGTTAAAAAGCTTTAAAACCATATATATCACATGGTAAATTGCCTGTATTGGCTGTAAATGGTCTTTTCCATCTATTATGTCAGTGGTTACATGCTTATTAAATAAATCTTAATAACTTTTGATACTTTTGTGCTTAAATGCCTTAAAGGCCTTAACTGCTTGAACCCCGATAAATGCTGCTTGCAGCTTTAATTATTATTATTTTTCCGCCATAAAACGCATCGTGCAGCCCAAACCGTAAGACCTAGAGACTTGAAACTTTGCCAGATGGTAGTACTATTGCTCGCTACTCAGATACACGGACTCAGCCCAATCGGCCCATAGGTGGCGCTATAGCAATCAAAAGCGCGAAACTGCTCAGAACTCCCAGACCGTAAGGCGTAGCTTCAAGTGTCTTATATCATTGAAATCCAGAGCTCCTGAAGTAAAAAATTTATATCTCCGATTTCATTTCCGCCATGATAGATTTTTCGCCATTTTGAATTTTGTCAAAAACCTACTTTTGCAAACTAGTCCCTGGTTTTTCGCCCGATCGGAACCAAACCAGTGCAGAATTGTTCTCTGGAGTCTGCAGATCAATAATTATCGAAAAAAAGTTGAAATTTCGATTCATGGTCGCTAGGGGGTGCAAAATTAACGTTGTGGGAGGAGCCTATTTTACTAAAATGGCTATAACTCAAGAAGTAATTAAGTAAACTTCACCAAACTTGGTACACATGTGTAAGAGGTCAATCTGAGGTCACAGTAAAAAAATTGCGTCGATTGGCCACACGGTGGCGCTATAAAACAAAAAAACGTATAGACACCTGACCGTTTTTCCGAATGACTTGAAATTTCGTATGTAGTGTCTTGGCCCAAGGGGCCATGTATGTCTAAAAGGATATTGGCGTATCGCGAAAAACATGGCCGCCATTGGCCAATGAGGTTTGAGCACCGTTAACGAAGTCCGATCGGAGCGAAACTCGGTGGGTATGTTCGGCTCAAGCCCCTAGAGGTCTGTAAGAATTTTGAAAGAAATCGGCCACTAGTTGGCACTAACGAGTTTTAAGGCTCTGTAATCACGTGGTGTTACACTTATCATCACAAAATGCATATCATCTGATAGATCTGCTCATGCTGAACAACTTTGCCTCAAGTACAATTGCTGTCAATCAAGCAGTTCATTAAATATTCATGAATATATTAAAAACCTACTTTTGCGAACTAGTCCCTGGTTTTTCGCCCGATCGAAACCAGACCAGTCTAGGACAATTCTCTGGACTCTCTAGATCAATAATTATCGAAAAAAAATTGAACTTTTTTCATTTGGGTGGCTGTAATAGGGTAATTTATAAAAAGGGGCATGGCAAAAATACACTAAAAAGCCTGTAAATCATAAATGAAAACTCAGAATTTGACAAAAATTGGTGCGCATATGTGACATAACATCATTAACAAGCGTACCAAATTTTATGGAGATCGGACCAAAGGTGGCGCTATAACTGTTAAAAAGCTTTAAAATCATATATTTCCTATGGTACATTGCCTGTATTGGCAGTAAATGGTATTTTCCATCTATGATCATATAATTTTCATATCATAATGTTCAAAACTAGTGCAGTACAATTCTCTGGACTCTCTAAATCAATAATTATCAGAAAAAGTTGAACTACTTCATTTGGATGGCTATAATAGGGTCACTTCAAAATGTGGCCTTGACCAAGTGTTCCCGAAAGCCTATATCTCTTCAATGAATGCTCAGATCTTCTTTAAAACAAGACAGAACATGTGACATACAGATCTGGCCTTTAAAAACGCGCGTTTTCTCCCGCGGCATTTGGCAATTCGTCTCGTATGGTCTCGCAGAATTCTGCAAGTGCTTCGGGGGGGCCTACTTAAAAAATTCCCTCAATGTGTTTCGCTTCACAGAATATCCACCAGGTGGCGCATAAAAAACAACTTTACATTAGATTTTTTATTTTACTTCACATTACGTCATGATTGTGAGAAAACATCCACAATAAAATATAAATTATAAATAGTAATAGACACAAATATTTACAGTAGGCTACTGTATTATACAGACATTTGAAAATATTTGTAAATGCAAAAGGTTCATTAAGACAAGAAGGGGTATTGGACAACGTTTACGAATTTTTATATGCTTTGTCATTGCTGTGGTTTCCAGGAGATGAGTGCATGCAGAATATTTAACATTGCTTTTATTAAAACAGCAAAGTGACGTTCTTGCCAGCGCATAACTTTTTTGTACAACTATTAAGATGATTGTGCATGCAATGCGCATTTATACTAAGCGCAACAGAGAATTTAGTGTGAGCATAATGCACGTGGCTCTGCCTGTAAAAACCCAGCAGTATTTTTTTATATATATACACAAAATCATCCTAACATAATGCAAGGCTTAAATAATGCGACTTACCCAGATTCTTAATTCGTGCAGATATTTCTTGTGTGATTGTTCTTGGGCAGATATTTCTTGTGAGGTAATGTCGCAGCACAACGCGTAGCATACGTTGGGCGCATCTGATTTGCCATTAAATTATTAATAAATATTTTAATTAAACTGTCTTAATGCATTAAGCATAAAGATTTTTCCACGTTAGTCTCAGAATGTCCGGGGTTGGCTTGAGGTCTTGCCGACAGTTTGTAAATATTCTAAATATTCATATTCACAAAATCCATATAAAGGGTGATCAACAGTTATGACTTCTAAAATAAAATAAAAATGACCAGATAAGAGGTATCTGATTGACAGTTTGACAGATGTTGTTTTAAAAAAATAATTACAACATTATGGGGAAGTGGTATTAAATATTCGGTAACACATAGCCTAATACAATTATTTTAATTATGCATTTTGTTCAGTTTTGCTTTTACAAAATGTTCCCTGTTTTTTATAATTAATTTAACCTGAGATGTGCGTTATATCGCTTTTGGATCATTCTTTGTGTTGTCGAATTTTGACACAGTTTCATTACTTGTTCATAATAATTTGATTCATAATTATGTCATTTTTTTCTAAAAGTAAAAAAACTAAAAGTTTTTCTAAAAGCAATATTCTAAAGAGATACAAAGACAGTGTACGTGTACCCACCAGATTTCGTCATGAGTCATTTTGTACCCACTACTTTTAACTTCCGTTGACGTTTTGGTTATGAGGAGCAATATGAGAGAAAAATTTTGTAATCATTGTCTGACACACACAAAAAAAAAATATATATATATATATATATAATATTCATTTTATTTTAGTTTTCGTGTTCGCATTTATGAGGGAAAAAACAACGTGTCAGTTTACGGTTATGGACGTGAGCGCTCTAAAAGCGGCACTAAAAGACTGCTTTAAAACTTTCACAGAGACCTCAAACAGAACAGCTGCCTTTCTTTAAATTGAATTTCGTTTTGTATTAATTATGTCTTAATTTTAATCAATGTTTCGTGAACCAATTGCCTGGATTTAAGAAGTAAATATAGCAGACAATCACGACATTGGAGGCCCCGGCGATATCTCATAAATGAACCGAAACTCAGCGTGTAATGAACATTCACATTTACAGTGTATTTAGACACATTTAGACGCATTCATAATCATTACTTTTACCGGTTCTTTGTGGCAAGCTTTATGCGTGCGGTCGTGCGCTTGAGTGCGGCTATATTATAGTAAATGCTCATTACTTAAAACAAAGCATAAGCCTCTTCCTGGCATGCAATGGAATCTACAATGTCAGTTGGTTATATCAACATATGTCAAATTAAGTTACGCGATATCAACAAATTAAGCTATAAACATTAATTTCAAATAACTTAAAGCGTATGTATAGTAGATTTGCTTAAATAGCATTTAAACAAAGGAACTGCAAGGGATTAAAACCCCAACCACACGCTGGTGAAAACTGGAAAAACCGGTTTTCTTTTGATTCCCTGAGAGGAGATCGATTAGCATTGGGGGTTGAATCGGCAGACCTGGGGGGTGGGTGGTTGTACTTCCTTGACTCTGTGCAATTGTTAGCAGCTAAAACAAGCAGCTAAAACAAAGACTGTGCAATTAATTACATTTTGGAAATAACTTTCTTAATGTCGTTTTATTTAGCCTATACACTGCAAATTTTTTTTTTTTTTTTTTAATTTGTAAGTATTAAATATGTTTTACAAACAATTGGTTTACAAACTCTTGGAGGTTTGTGGTTACCATCATTCAGAAGAGTGGTGCTTGTGTTTAGACTTATGTTTTACGTGATTAAATCAGGAAGATTATATTGGTTTCTGTCCACGAAGACGCATTTAAGACTATTTAATCAGGAAATGGAGGCACCGGCGCGATATAACTTGCATTGCTCGTGAACTGAGCTCGCCTCATAAATGAACCGAAACTCAGAAATGTATCTAGAAAGCTTGAAATGTCCACTTTTAAACAAAACAATTCAAAACGAAAAGAAACAGACAACTCTCTTTTGTAAGTGTGCATTTCTCTCTATAGGCACGTTCACAATATCTGCGAAGATGACGAGTCAGCATTGTCAACATCTTTGACTGACACATAAAACACTAGATTATTAGTAAACAATTAAAATGTCTCCTTGCTATACTTGACACATGATTACTTTTGCCAGTTCTTTGTGGCAAGCTTTATGCATCCGTTAACTATCGAATATCGTGACTCATATTTTGTACCAGACCATTTATGGTTGTTCATATTGTTCAACAAAGTTCTTGATAAAAAAAGAAAAGAAAAAAAGAAGCTACTGTGCCTAATATTATTGTTGTATAGCGCGCAAGGTTTATGCGCATGCTTTAAGTCTTCTCCGTTTTTAGTATACTGTGGCAGAATTACAGTGCCTGGTCTGGTATGTATAGCCTACTAGGCTACATCGTTTTAAAATCGGTTTCAGTGGTTTCGTGTGTACGCAGATATTTCTTGAGACGACGCCATGTTTTTATGTTTTTATGCACTTTTACTCTTTTAGTTTTGTTGCAATTTCACCAAAAGCTTATAATTAGGAAATACACACAACACGCTAAACTTATATTCTCTATTATGTTAAAAATGTTGTAAAAAATACGTATTATTCTTATATAATAAGAATAACAGTAATGTACATTTATATTGCACTCGAAATGATTTAGATATGGAAAGAGGAATTCTTCTCAACTACCACCAATAAAGTTTTAAAATTCTTCTTTAGAAAATATTATATTTTGATGATTCTGCAAGTTCAGCAGACAGTGAGGTTCGGGTTTGTTCCGATCAGAGCTCGTGAGTGGAGAGCGCATTTCTGAATATTCCGCTCCGCTATTCATTCCGGTCGCTCGCTCAACACAGATGTCATGTTGCCTGGTTCGAAAATATGTGGAATAAGGGCTGCTTTCGACTAAAAGTTTTTATTTATTTATTTTTTTTCTAGTCGACTAGTATACTAGGCTAGTTGTTCATTTAAGTAATTCATGGACAAATCGCCCCTTTATATTAATTTAATTAGCCTACTTATATGGATCATGAGTGTTTACGTAATATAGCCGCACTGCGCACGACCGCACGCATAAAGCTTGCCACAAAGAACCGGTAAAAGTAATGATTATGAATGCGTCTAAATGTGTCTAAATACACTGTAAATGTGAATGTTCATTACACGCTGAGTTTCGGTTCATTTATGAGATATCGCCGGGGCCTCCAATGTCGTGATTGTCTGCTATATTTACTTCTTAAATCCAGGCAAATGGTTCATGAAACACTGATTAAAATTAAGATATAATTAATACAAAACGAAATTCAATTTAAAGAAAGGCAGCTGTTCTGTTTGAGGTCTCTGTGAAAGTTTTAAAGCAGTCTTTTAGTGCCGCATTTAGAGCGCTCACGTCCATAACCGTAAACTGACACGTTGTTTTTTCCCCTCATAAATGCGAACACGAAAATTAAAATAAAATGAATATTATAAATTTTTTTTGTTGTGTCAGACAATGATTACAAAAAAATTTCTCTCATATTGCTCCTCATAACCACTGAAAACGGTCAACGGAAGTTAAAAGTAGTGGGTACAAAATGACTCATGACGAAATCTGGTGGCGTACACTGTCTTTGTATCTCTTTAGAATATTGCTTTTAGAAAATCTTTTAGTTTTTTTTTACTTTTAGAAAAAAACGACATAATTATGAATTAAATTATTATGAACATATAATGAAACTGTGTCAAAAATCGACAACACAAAGAATGATCAAAAGGCGATATAACGCACATCTCAGGTTAAATTAATTAAGCTCCTCATAACCACTGAAAACGGTCAATAGAACCCAAAGTCAAATTATTATGGACTGAAGTTAAAAGTGGTGGGTACAAAATGACTCATGACGAAATCTGGTGGGTGCATACCCACCGTCCCCACCGAAATCGACGCCTATAAGGGAAACATGATAATATAAAAAGTACTGTACAGTAATGCAGAAAAGCCCATTACAACCATGTTAAAACTATTTAAAACGTTAAGATGCAAAAATGAACTTAATGTAAAATTAGATAATGATAATGCGCAAATGATCTCGGTCTCTTCAAAGGTCTACGCACATTATTGTGTTATAAGACTCAGTTATCATAGCCTACATCACGTCTCTTCTACTGTAAGTACACAGAAAAAAAATAAGACAAATGATGCGCGTTTGAGTCAGATTTTTATGAAGAATATGTGACTGTTTATGTAACTGGCAAAAGAAAACATTGTATTCGTCATACTTCGTCAACTCAGTATGGCCACATGAAACTCGACTGCCATCTACAGGTTTTATTATTTCCTGCGTCCAACATCTAATCCCCCTTCTGCACGATCCCGCAGAATTTCGGAAGTGCTCGCAGCATTCTTCTCTCTGAGACGCGCATTTTTAAAGGCCACATCTGTAAGACTCTAAACAAGCATGAACATTTTCAGACAGATCGGACAAAATTTGCCTCTATAACAGTTAAAAAGGTGAAAATGATATGAATTAATGGCATGTTAAGCCAATAAGTGGTATTTTACTGCCCCCTGCTGTTTAAAAAAGTCATTTTGTCATATTGTTCTATAATTCATATTTAGACTTTATAAAATCACTCTTTTAACATTTACAATCACATTTAGTGAAAATTCATCTATTGAAGTATTACTACTGACAATTGAGTCACATTGAGAGATGTGAATCCTGAAGGAGACTTGCAAAAACAGTTTGATCACATCATATAGTTCAAATGTCTGTATCTACAACAGAATGTGTGTGTGTAGTCTTAGGTTTCTGAATAAATTCTGAATCATCTGATTAATAGTTTTCAAAGACTTTGTGAAATGTTTATAGACCATTCAAATATATTTTCATAATGACATATCCCAATAGCATTGAAAAAACAACAACAACATTTGTGTTAGTGTGTGTGTGTGTGTGTGTGAGAGAGAGAGAGAGAGAGAGAGAGAGAGAGAGAGAGAGAGAGAGAGAGCATTCATTATGGAGTTAATATGGAAAAACTGGTTTGCTTTAGTGCAGAAAACTGGTGAAAATCATGAGGTTTAAAGTGAGCCAATAAGTGGTCTTCTGCTGGCCATTCTACTTATTAACCCCCTGAGGTCGGCTATCGCGCCGGCGCGATAGGCTCGTTTTTTTTCGTATGAGTGCAAAAAAAAATTTAAAAAAAAATATTAATTTTTATCTTATATGCTTGTGTTATACATCAATCGATCCTGTTTAGTGTGTATTTTTTTTGTGTATGCTCATAATAAAAACAAAGTGTTGTGCTTTTCGCCAAATAAAGAAAAATAAACATGATGCGAGTTCTGCCTACTCTCCGTCAGTGAAGTCAATTCTGAAACGCGTCCGAAAATGAACTGTAACTCAGCGAATACTCAGTCAAACAGGCATACAGTCACACAGGCATGAAGCTTGAATTATCTTCTTTCAAATGAAGTAATTTTTATAAAAAACAAATATTCACAGTTTATATAATATGTATGTAAAGAGAGAGATGTCAGTCGTTCTCATCTCAGCTAATTAAGTTTTAATGTGACTCCGCCTACGGAGACCGCGCTATTCAAACGCAAATGTGAGGCGATCCATACAAACCTGTGAAACGCCCACATCCGCTGGATAAGGCCGGTGAAACACTGGATGCGTGGCGTAAGCGTCTCAGCTGCGTGGCGTGTCCGTTTTTATTTCGGCTCCCATCCATGTTAACAGTTTAGAGTTTGCATACTGCCTGTGTGAGACGCGCGTCTCAGGCGCAGCACGAGCCGCGTGGAAAACGCGTGCATTCTAGAAATAGAACCGACGCCTATTTTTCACGCGACACGCAAGCGTCTTGGAAGCGTTTCCATGCAAAATTGAATAGGAAAATCTGTTTATTTGTCATTTTGACACGAATACATATTAATAAATGTCCTTTTGATGTTTAAAAGTGTCTAGGTTTTGACATAAATGCAAATATAAATGTAATTTTACAAAATATGATCGATTTTCAAATACTGCTGTATTGAATGAACAGCTTTTAGCAAACTCTATTGCTATACTGAAATGAGGAATATATACTGTATGTGTTTTGTCAAAAATAAAGTCATCAACTAACTTTATAATGAAAAGATTATAAAGTATGTATGTGCATGCATATATATATGTGTGTGTGTATGAAGAGTTCAGATGCAAAAGCCTCTAAATGCCATCTGAAATTTTCTCCTAGAATGATCATTTTTATGAAGCTTGTATATTTAAGTTAGCTATAGGTGACACGTCACCTGAATGAATGGCTCATTAAGTATGCAGGGACGTAGTCTCACCAGGTGTGAACTACTACATATGCATGATGCTGTTGGAGCGTTTACGCCCCATCCGCATATTGGCTTTCCAAACTAAAAGTGTTTCACAAAACTAAAATCAATGTATCGTTTTTTTGTGGATGATTAGGCAGGATGATTTTCATATCATTTTGAAGAAAAAACACTAGGCGATGAAATCCATTAGTCAAAAGTCTTATTGGCACATATTTAGAATGTGTTTTGTGGCCTTATTTCAGAAACTTTAGTTTTTAGTTTTTTCAATAACCACGCATAAACATTATTCTCTCAAAAATGCAGACATGTACATTCTTGTTGCTCACATATTATGGTAGCCCTGTTTGTGCTAAATAGTGTGTAATTTTTTTTTGCCATTAATATGTTTATAAGCAACTGAAAAAAGCACAAATGTCAGGGCATGTCAGAACATCTCAAGGACCCCAAAAACACCTCAGACCCCAGAGGGTTAATGAAGTCTTTTCACATGTGCTTTTGCATTCACACTAAAAAATCACTTATATAACAATAACTATTAGAACACAATCATATTTTGTCAGTGTTTATCACTTCATTTGCACTGACACTTCACATAATTGCTAGTAATGTGGTAAATCATGGTAAATCACGCTAGAAACATGGTAAATCATAGTAAATAATACTAGAATGTGGTATATCAAGGTAAATCATGCTAGAATCCTGGTAAATCATTCTATAACGTGGTATATCATTCTCCTCAAGACCTAAAACCACACTCTCAATTGTGCTACAGTATAATGAAGTTGAACTTTGAAAATGATATTACAAAAAGAAGACTTGTATTAAAGGGATAGTTCACTTTGAAATTAATTTTTGGTATGTTTTAGCTTACCTCAAGGGCATCCAAGATGTAGGTGTCTTTTTTTCCGCAGTAGTTTCAATTTTGATATTTTTAGGTCAAACCGTTCTTGTCTGTCAGTCATATAATGCAGGTCTATGGTCACTGTCTCAAAGAGCATGCACAGAGTCCAAATTAAAACAATTCCCCGTCGTTCAAATTAAACAATTCCCCATCGTAAGTACACATTGATGGCCTAAGACACGAAACGAGCGGTTTGTGTGAGAAAACGAACAGTATTTATATCGTTTTTACCACTTATACACAGCCATGTCCAAGTGATGTGATCTGACGTGTACGCAGACTGGTGCATAGATATATACACACTAGATGTCGCCTTGTCTACGGCAGTTCATTGGAACGAATGTCTTTAAGGTGACATCTAGTGTATATATCTATGCACCAGTCTGCGTACACGTCAGATCAGATCACTTGGACATGGCTGTGTATAAGTGGTAAAAACGATATATATATATATATATATATATATATATATATATTTGAACCGAAACGGTACGGGCGTCACGGTTCGGTGCATGAATATACACGGAGAATACACGGTATAAAAATAAATAAAACTCGCGTGCAAATTAATTAATGTAATTCGGAACTACTGTTAAATACGTGGGTTCTTTAGGGACACCTAATCTGTAGCTCCGCCTTAGCTCTGAAGCTCTGTGGCTATAATGAACAGGCTGCGATGTAAGGATTGCAATGCTGGAATATGGTGTGTGTGTGTGTGTGTGTGTGTGTGTGTGTGTGTGTGTGTGTGTGTGTGTGTGTGTGTGTGTGTGTGTGTGTGTGTGTGTGAGAGAGAGAGAGAGCGCGAGAGAAAGAGAGAGAGGCGCGGGCGCGATCGAAAAGTCGCAAAGTGTTTACTTATATTTGTGTGTATGTGTGAGGCGTGGGCGCGATCGAACAGTGGAAACATAAAAACATACTCCGTCATTTTGTTTATACAGGACATCATTCAAACTGCAAATTGTTAATAAAAATTTTAAGGAAAACAAATATATTAATCTGAAAAGTAGCAAATTAATTTTAAAATCATTCAGGAACAATTACCAAACATATCTCAAGGTATTTTTATTCATTTAATTAATAAACTAATTATATAAAACTATTGTCAGTGCACTACAAATAAACTGGTTCTATGCCTTTACTTTATTAATAAAACTTATTTAAGAAAATACAAGGCTTAAGTAATTTATTTTCCTTTGGTGGAACAGCCTGAGACATGCACAAGCCTTTTGCATTTTTGTTTTGCTTTTCCCTCCATTGTACCGAACTCGTACCGAACCGTGATGTACACGGAATATACATGGAAAAAAATACATGGAATCAAACCAAGTCATAGAAAACAAAACTGTATTTTATTGACAGAATAATACAATGTTTCTTTTAAAACAATATATATGAAAATAGGTCATATAAAATAATAAGAGAAAATTAATCAATTAATTCATTCAATTTCATTTTTTTTTTGCATATTGAAGCAAAATGTAGTTTTCTCTGTAGTAAAATTTTTTTTTTTTTTATAATCACATTCACATTAAATGAAAATACATAATTGTGAAGTATTAAGATTTGAAATGACAGAATCTAGAAATAAAATTTAAAATACTACATATCAAAATAAAAAAAGTTAAATAGTAACCGAAAAAAAGCATAAATTAAATCTTTTTTTAAACAAGCCATAAGAAAATATTTGAAAAATGTCCAATAGTTGTAAATAAATATTCATTCATTCATTCATTCATTTCAATTGTTTGCACATATGAAAGTAGAAAAGTATTTGTGTTAATATATGTTCAAAACTATATTGCATATTAAATAAGAATAATTTTGAAGTATGAAATAATATGTGAAATTACAGAATATATAAAACTAAAAATATCAACAATAAAAATAAAGCATTCATTCATTCATTCCTTTTAAATGAATTGAAAACATTTTAAAAGCAAAAATAACATTCAATAAAAAAGTATAGTTGTTAAATTGTACATTAAAGAGGCAATACATAGTTAAAAAAGAAGTCCACATAAAATCTGAAATTACATAATATAAAAATTTATTTTAAAAACTCAAAATATCTACAATAAAAAATAACACATTAATTCATTAATTAATTCGAATGCATTGAAAAATATTTTAAAATAAAAAATATTATTTTCAATAAAAAAGTATAGTTGTTAAATACATTAAAGAAGCAATATAGAGTAAAACAGAAATTCAAATAAAATGTGAAATTACATAATATAAAAATTAATTAAAAAAATCAAAATATCAACAATAAAAAACATTCATTAATATTCAAAATACTTTTGAATGCATTGAAAAAATATTTTGAAATCAAAAACATCATTTTCAATAAAAAGGTATAGTTGGTAAATATATTTAAGAAGTAATATAGAGTAAAGGAGAAGTCCAAATAAAAATGTGAAAATACATAATATATATATATATTTTTTTTTTTATATCAACAATAAAAAATAAACCATTCATTCATTAATTCATTCTTTTTGAATGCATTGAAGAAAAACTAAATTTTAAAAGCAAAAATAACATTCTGTTATTAACATCCTACATTAATAACAATAAAAAAAAATAACAACAAACAAGAACTTGGGCAAGTGGTGACAGGGAAAGTGAAACTGAGCATGATAATGAAAGTAAACAGAATACTATTGTGACTTAATTCCCCCTAATCACACACCATCAAAAATGTTGTGCTCGTGCTATAAAATTTTCAACAGAGGTTGGCAATGAGCAGACAACGACCAATGAGACCCAGGATCTGGCTAAATGAAACAACACAGTGGAGATGATGGAGGGAGGACGCAAAGGATGACTTAGAGGAGATGATGGAGGTAAGAGGCAGGGTGGAACCATGAGCCAGACTGACATAGGTGTAGTTGTGAACAGTGTAGATTCAGGCAGAGATGATGACGAAGCAGACTTGGAGCACACAACTGTGACCAGCTGTAGGAAAACACACTTGGAGCTGGGCAGGACCAGCGGTGATGAAGATGACATGGAACTGGAGTGAAGCAGTGGCAACAAAGACATCTAATGACTGGGCTGAACCAGCAGAGATGAAGACACCTTGTAAGTTGGCTGAACCAGTGGAAACTGAAGATCTTTTGACGTGACATAATCCATTTCGTTCCATGACAATAATTCAGTGGGCACTCAGCTCAGGACAATCCTCAGTGATGATAGTGTGGTCGGGGCTTCAGTCTATGCAGGACCTCACTACTACAATTCCATCAATCACAGACAAGATTGGCCTCTGTGAAACACAAAAACTGGAGATAAGCATTTCAGAATGTTCAACACATGGCAATGTAAAATGACTAGATTATGTTGATTTCCACTTTTGAGAGCCAAGAACAGAAAGCTAAAGCTGCAATGAGCTCAAAGTCACAAAAATAAACAGAGAACAGTAGAAAAATGACCTTGCACTGTGATGAATCTGAATGCTGAACTGAGCCACACAGATGTAGTCCACAATGGTGATGGTGGTGGTGTGATGATCTGGACATTGTTGTGTGTAGTCAAACTGTTTCCTTGATTTGCAGAATGTAATCTTCAGCTGGTTCTGGAGTTGAATATTGTCCTAATAATGAAGATGATCTGGTCATCAACCAGCATAAGACATTTGATGTACCTATAGACAATGAGGATGTGATTAGGATTTTGTTTTTTTACACTTTACAACTTATACAAATGAATTATGTACTTATAAGACATTGTGCTTAAAGCAAGCAGGTATTTAATAGAATATCCTTATACCGCAAACATATATTACAGAGTAATGAAAGTTATAACCAATTAAAAGATACAAAGTCTTACCTGTTTATCAATACTTGAAGTGTTGGAATATGATGAGAATGAAGCAGCGAAGATAGTGTAATATTTCTTAAAGTCCATCTTTGTCTTTTCGTCTTTTTTATATATCTTCGCATTTATTGTTTTGCCGCAAATATTTTTTTTTACATCATCTTTCGAAGTGCTTTACTATAAATTAGACAACTGTATGATGCAGGTCTCCATATACATTCTTTGTAAAATGACATTACACAGACATTTTGAACATACATCAAATAAATAAAATGAATGGATGAATGAATGAATGAATGAATAAATAAATAAAAAATAATAAAATGTTTGTGTGGGTGTTAAGGCCATTTAATTTAAAAAATATATATTTTGACATGTATATTTAAATAATAAAATATTAACAGTTCATTATAATAATTAAACAGGAATATGGAAATGTATTGTAGGTGGCCTTAACACCCACTAAAAATCCCAATGTCTAATGCTGCCTTCAAGTGCTATCACAAATGTCCTATTTCAGACTTCTTATGCCATGATTATGAGTTTGACATGTTAATGTGTTTTGTTGTACAAAAAATTGTATTTTTGATAGCATCTGATTCTTGTCTATTTCTTTCGGAAATGTCCTATTTCTGACTTTATAAGTCATGATTATGAGTTTGACATGTTCATGTGTTTTGTTGTACAGAAAAATAGTATGTTTGATAGCATCTACAGTGATTCTTGCCTATTTATTTCATAAATCTTATTGATCAACATTCTGTTGTTGAAGATTTTTATTAAATATTATGTTAAATTCCCCCCCCCAAAAAGAAAAATATTTACACTAATTTTGATAGCACGTGAAGGCAGCATGAATTCCCACAGAGGCCGTCCAGTGTTAGTCATCCACCTCTGTATCCCCCCCCCCCCCCCCCCCCTTCTGGATGGACGTTTCATTATAACAGCCACTTCAGCACAACGCAGTCATGGTAGCTGAAGTACGTGGGCATTATGTCAATCTTTATTTTATCCATAATAATATCTTTTATATATACATGGTCAATTAATGTGCCACTTTCGGTTGTTGCATTTTCAACTATTTGTGTGAAGCCAAAATGCTGCATGACATCATGAATAGTTGATTTATTGAAAATGTTTTCATTGAAATCTCCTAGAATTATTTTGCCACCTGATAAGCAGTTTATTTGATGAATTAAGGCAATCAAGTTCTCTCTAAATAACGGAATGTTATATGATGATGGTCTGTATACGACTGCCACAGTTGTGTTTAAGTCTTGTATATCACACATTAGACATTCAATGTTAATGCATGGTAAATCAACCAAAGCAACTTTTACATTCTCTCTGTGATATATGCCAACACCACCATGATTTTCCTCTTTAAGTGTAGCAAAAACATCTTCACTTGTGTCATATGCAACACTTCGTGGTTTGTCATGGAAATGGTATCCAGAAAGTCTGATATCGTTCTCCAAATAGTTTGGCTTTAGCCACGTCTCTGTTACACAAATCATATCTGCTTGACAATATCTGTTATCTTGCCGAATATCTAAAATATGTGGAATGAGCCCTTGGACATTATGTAACATCATTTGAAATTGTACGTTTTCTGTGGTTTCACATGGATCAATGAACGGAGGCATTCTCTGTAGAGCTTCCTCAATGTTGTCTTTTGCAAAAATAGCTTTTTCTGTGAAATCTTCTATTATGAGTCCATCAAGAGACGTCACTCGACTTAATGCTACATACGCTTGTCCTGGAGCAAATATCTTTTTCAATGAAACAAAAGCTTTGTTTACTGTCAGACCTTGCACTTTGTGAACTGTGGAAGCCCATGCTAATTTCAAAGGAAACTGTCTTCTGACACCACCACTGCTTGTTACTTTCTCTTCTTCAGGCTCGATTGCTGTGCTTTTCTCCAGTCCAGGTTTTAAACATGGATTTTTACCTCTAGCCTCTTTACCAGCTCGTTCATCATCAAATTCAATGTATAATTTTGATGGAAATATTTCATCATTTTCATAACAGAATGCTTTAATTGTCCCAAAAATTCCATTCACAAGACCATCTGATACATTGATATTTTTCAGTAGCATTACTCGAGCATCGATCGCTAATTCAAGTGATTTTTCCAAAGAACTGTTGTGAACTCTGAGATGAAACCCATCCTTTTTTTCCATTCGGCCAGTTTTAGCATTTCTCTCAAAATCTTGGGCGTTCACAGTAACTGTGTCAGAGCATATTTTGTGCACCATTTTTAGGTTATGTTCATCAACCTCACTATTAGTTGCATAAATATGGATATCTGTACTCTCATCACCATCACCTGTTTCACATGTTTTTAGCATAGTAATATCTTCTTCAAGCATTACTTCATCTTTTTTACGTTGCCTTAAACGATTTAATAATTCTGCAAACTGTTTGTCCTTCTGGCGCATAATCTCTGTAAGTTCAACCAAACTGAAGTTAGTTTCCCAAAGATTCACACTGTTCACTGGTTCGGTGTAAAGTGGTTTTCCTTTGACAGGAGACAGCTGATAAAAATCTCCAACTGCTATAACAGAGACCTTTCCGAATGCAGAGTAATCACCTGTTTGTTTGATCTGTCTCAATCTTCCATGAATGTATGCTAGAAGTTTATGATCAACCATTGAAATTTCATCAATTATTAATATCTGCAGTTTTCCAAGTTTGGCTCTCAAGGAATTCATTTTTTCATCTCCAAGTGGTTGATATGGCAGTGAAGCATTTATTCCAATGCAGAGACTGGAATGCACTGTAGACCCGTTAATCTGGTAGGCGGATACACCGGTAGGAGCACTTAATAGCACATGTGTCTCATCTGGGTTGTCTGTTAACTTTGAAAGTATGCGAGAGGTTTCATAATAGATGGCTTTGATCAGTACTGACTTTCCAACACCTCCTGGACCAGATATGAACACATGAAATGGATCTGGGTTTTCACCTTGTACTTTTGCTAAACACCATTGCCGCACTTTGTAAAAGATTTGTGACTGCTTTTCATTCAAAGAACGCAGTAAATCCATGGCATCTTGCTTAGTCATCGCTGATGGATTGTTTTCTATTTTGGAAGTACCCACTTTTGGTAATAGATCAGGAATGATATCATCACCTTCTTCTGTTTCTATTTGGTCTTTCTTACTCTCCAGACATTCGAGACGTTCAAGTTCTGCTTCTGGACAGATTTGGGCCCAAGCATCTTCCATTGGTCCATGTTGTTCTAAATCATCTTGAGCTCTTTGTATTGTGTCTGCTTCTTTCTCAAACTTTCCCATGTTAGTGTCCACTATAATTTTCACAGACTCAAGCTGGTCATTTGAAATGGTTACAAATCCAGTCTCATAAAAATCCTTATGTGAAATGAAATTTGTTGGTTTCAATTGATCTCGCAGAAAATGAGGCAAAAATAATTCTAAAATACTTTGATGATAATTTTCTGAATTTTTAGTGGGTGAAAAACGAGCATATCGCACAATGGCAGAGTCTGTACGAGTTCTTTTTCTCACAAATCCCATGTCATTTTCCAGTCTTACTCTGTCTGGACATTTTTCAGAAGCAGTCAAAACTCTGTATTCTGATGCAAAGGTTGCTAAACACATTCCACTGAATTCATCTGTATGTGGACGGGCTCTGTATCTGTCTGAGATGCTTTTCATCCATATGCCATCACCGTCATCTTGTCCACATTCAGCTTTTTTATGTATGGTGTTTAAGGGTAAACTCATTCTTATTTGATTAGTACCAGTTGGAATAAACACCACTTTCCTTGATCCTTCTTTTAGTTTCATGTTAGTCAGTCGATACACACTCTCTTGAGCTGAAACCTCTCGATTATGTAAAAACACACTTCCTAGTTTTCTTAAAGCCTGTTTAGCATCCATATTACCTTGATTGTGTGCTTCTTTTTGAGCATTAGCCAGCAGCAATCCCATTTCTCTCTCAGCTTTGGAAATATACGAAATTATATATACTATACATGAGTAAGCATCAACAACAAACTGTATGTCCATGTTTGCATTCCAGCATCGTAGAAGATCTGGGTTATATTGATTCACCCATACATCATTTGGCTTTCTCTTCAACACAACACTTGTTTTTTTCGTCATTTTATTGTAAGCCATTTCAAATATCTCTTGATTTATACCAATAGATGCAAACATAGAGTCAACCGAGTCAAAGACAGCATCACTATTCAACAAACATTCTCTCACTCTTTTCATTATAGCTTCAGCTAGCTCTTTTGATATTTGTTGGCAATTGTTTGTCTTTTTGCATTTACTTTCATTTTTTTCATCATCTGTTTCTTTTTCATCTTTATCAGTCTTGCTGCTTCTTGTAATGAAAGTATTGTTGCTTGGTGGACGTGGAAAGTTAAATCTACACACAGTTCCTTTCTTTTTACATGTTTTTGAATGTCTTTTGCTGTGTTGTTGGACAGTGCTCACAATTTCATGCATTTCTTCCTGCTGTTCAGGTGGCATTTCACAAGTGACATATTGATCAACAAATGCTACAACTTCATCATCGTCATCTCTGTCCACTTGAGGTGCATTTTCAACCCAAAAGAGACAATGTGTATGAGGGGATCCACGTTGCTGAAATTCTATTCGATAGAAATAATCTATTATTTTTCCGATTGGCTGGGCTGGCGACATGATCACATCTTTTAGAAAGCAATGAAATCGATGGTCAAACATTCTGGCAGCAGTTACAGGATTGCGTTTAAGCATTCCACATCTATCAGACCAGTCCAGTTCATCAATAGGAGTTTCACAGCCCTCTTGTTTCACAATAGATTTCATTAGCTCTGGCCATCGCAAGTCTGCTGATGAAAATGAGCAAAACCATGTTGGGATACCTAATTGTCTCACCATTGCAAACAAATCTTTTTGAACACTTTGCCAAAAAACAGGACTCCCTCTCACTGGCTTCAAGAATTTATAACCCTGATCAAAATTTAAAATCTTTTGCAGTGACTCTTTGTTTGTCAGCATTTCTGCAGTAATTTTTGTTTTGTTACTTGTGTCATGGCCTTTCCGCAAAGCAATAGATACATTTGAGATAACTTGATTAAGCTCAGACATATATTGTCCATAAAAGATGTAATCTAGGTTTTGAGCAAAACGTCCATCTGCATTTAGGATTCTATTATTTAAGTATCTAGACAGCGTTAATTTTTCAGGTCGTTGATCATGAAATGTTCCTGTTCCTTTTGGGAAGAGAACTGGAAAACATTTGGCTTCATTGGTTTCATCCATTAACATTCTAACTGGATTATTGCCCTCTGCTGGTGCAAGTGACATAATGCCATCAAAATGTTGATCTAAAACCTCTTGTGCAATATCCACTGGCTGTAAACATGAATCCATAAATAAACCATGTTGCTGTCGATCATGAAGTGTTTCATCAGTGATTTCTTCATCCTCATTCTCAATATTGTGCTCTTTATCAACACACATGTCCTGACATCCATCCAAATCATGTTCAGTGTTTTCACTTGTATCATTGACCTGTTCTTCTGTTTTACTTAGAGGATTAATCCAAGTTTCATTAAACTCTACATCTCTGTACCATTTGTTATTTTCTTTTAGGTATGCCAAAGCAGTTTTGACATAATCTGTGTGCACAAATTTATATTCATAATGTCCTTTGTACGTTAATTTCCTCTTAAGTTTTACTCGTATCATTAAATCATCATTTTCTGATCTTGGTAAAACATTCACCACATCTGTAACATTAGATGGAACACAAGTCACTGGTCCATGAACACCATTCTGTCCACCTCGTGGTAATGCCAGCATCTTCATGAATGGAATATGCATTGCTATTAGATGTGCTTCAAGTGAGTTTAAACAGCTCAATTCAACAGGAATTGGATCCAGAGCGAGATTATTTGCTACACTTTCAGCAGGCATTTTACCATCACTTATCTTTCTATCACATGTGTGACAAATCCACAGAGATTCAGCTGGAGTATTTTTATAAACACAGTCTTCACTGCAGTTTTTATTACACTCATGCAGATAATTCAGTGTTATACATTTTTCTGCAATATAGCCAGCATGGACCGATTTTTGTAAATATTTATTTATTTTACAGTGTTTGACCTGCATTTTAAAGCAGCAACGATGACAAACTGAACAAACATACTCAGGACCTGTAGATATTTTTTCTTTAAATTGCTCAATCACACAGTCAATCTCTTTCCTTTTGATCTCTGCCTCACACCGAGTTACAGCATTTCTCATTTTAATACTATTGGCAAAACTAATATCATTTTTATATTTCTGTTTGTTGTAATCTTTCAACATGTTTTTGTGTATTTCATTGTCATTATATTTTTCAACACTGTACTTTTTCACAGCCTCTCTGTGTGAGGTATTCTCACTGTATTTGTCAACACTGTACTTTTTCACAGCCTCTTTATGTGCTTTATTTGTGGCATACTTCTGCATGCTGTATTTTTTCACTTTTTCTTGATGCTGTTCATTGCTATTGTACTTTTCAGTGCTGGATGTTATTTGTTTCTCTTTGTAAGATTCATCCTCATGATATCTTTTCTTTGCATTGATATTTTTCTTCTGTTTAAATTCATCATTAGTGCTGTATTGGAGTTTCTCTCTATAAAGCTTACGTGGGTATGAAGTGGGTTTTAATGATGCATTAAACTCTGAGGCTGGTGATTTGCAATTGGAAGCACATCTATCATCTTTTCTTTTTACACATACAACAACTTCATAATGACAACTATTAACATGTTTCAAGTAAATCCCCTTGCATTGACAGCTATGTCTATGTGATGAGACATTTAAGGCTGAATATTTAATCCATTTCTCTTCACTGAATGTAAATATGTCCACACCAATTAAATCACTGGCTGCTTGTATTTCCAGCTCTGTAGCCCAAGTTCCGACATATTTCATTCTTGAACTATTAATGTAGTTTGCAACCGAAGTGTGTCCTTGTCTAAGATACTGACTGTACCTTCCTGCATTCTGGAGAATGTGTGTTACAACAGAACGTCTCAGTTTTCTGTGTTCTTGTTCACGTCCACTTACAGCATAAGCTACTGATCTGAAAAAGCAGTTACCATCACCCACAATATCTTTGGTTTCACAAGGTTCAGCCATTTCAACAATCTCATTTGGATTACTCTGTTCTTTTACAACGTGTACTATATTCAGCTTGAAGCAAATACTTCTTTGTTGCTGTACTGTTAATGGATTAAACTGAAAAGTAACACTGTCAGTTTGTGAAATAAATTCAACATCAGTTGCATTTTCATTAAGGCAGGAAGAAAACAGTCCCGCTTTCTTTATTTGATCTGTGCTTGTGAAATCAGTCAAAGGAACACTGTCAGTTTGAGAAATAAATTCAACATCAGCTACATTTTCATTGCTTGGGCATTCAGAAGACTTTCCTGGGTTCTCCTGTGTACATGTTTCATTCACAAGTATTTGATCTGTGCTTATGAAAGTCATAGAGTGACTGCAACTTGCCATTTCTGATCTTACACATTCACTCACTCTTTCTGCATCAGTATTTTCCTCCACCACTGGATGGCACACCAATCGATCATGCTGACTGTGTATGTCAATCACATTTGCCTGGACCCCAGTTACCTCAAATGGACGATTATATGCCTTCAATGACGCACCAAGTCTCCTGAAATGAATGACCAAAGAGCCTATGCTAGGATGGTAAACCACTACACTCTTACCACGAGCTGAAACTGTTCCATCACTGAGTCGTGCATGTGGATCAATCACTGCATACCACGAACCTTGTCTGACAGCAGCACATATGGTTTGCCTTATGTTTACCAAACACGCATCAAACCTCTGGAATGCTTCATGTATTGCATCATCAAGTGACATGGCAACACCTTGCAGACCTTCATCGTATCGATTAATTCCAAACAACCCAGTATATGACACAGAAGAATAGTTTATTGAAAAACAACAATTATTCAGTGTGTGTGTGTCAGGCAGCTCAGCAACTTCTATGTAGCCATTCACAGGATCGTTGATTTTCCCGGCATCTCTCATAGCACTGTACAGGTAATCTCCATGCATCAGAACATCATTCAGGTCACTCGGGGTCCATCGCAACACATTTTTCACCTTACACATCAAGATTGCACTTAAACTATTTGAAGCACATTGCCTGCCACTATTGTAGCCAAAACACTTAGCTCCCTGATGGAAAGAGCCTCTGATGTACGATTTCTGTGGACACAAATCAGAAACAGCTTTCATGGTCATATTAGTATTTTTTGTGGCAGGTATAGATGTAGAGGGAGATTCAGGTTGAATTTCAGAGAATGAAGTCTTGTTCAGTTCAGAGTTCAGTTCAGAGTTCAGTTCAGAGTTTTGTTCAGAGTTTTGTTCAGAGTTTTGTTCAGAGTTTTGTTCAGAGTTTTGTTCAGAGTTTTGTTCAGACTTTTTTCCAGACTTTATGTCCCCGTTGTGATATACACAACGTTCAGTTATTTCTGCCAATTTTTTAAGAGGTGGCAGAGCCTCTTCAGGATCAGCAGCCATCCGGTCCGCCATTCTCTTCTTCGCTGCCTGGGAGCGTCGGGATTGCTTTGTGCGAGGCATCTGTACACACACAAAAACAGAAAGACAAATTAAATGATACATTACTGCACTCCATATCACAAACAATACAGCAAAAATAATGTAAAATATAAAAATAAAATAATATATTAAATAAAAATATGAATTAGTGTTGAAATTCCTTCTATTAATGATAATAATTTTTCATTTAAATCACCTTTTTTTGGGGGGGAATTTTGCAGATTCGATGTTTATATTTGCAAAAATGAAATAAATATATAAGTATTACGTTTATTTTATTGTAATTTTTTTTTTTTATGTTTAAAGTACAACTGGATAATAACACATAATACCCAAACAGAAAAAAAAAGACAAAGACAAATATAATTAATCTACATGGCAATTATGCTTTTAAGTAAACTGTATTAAAGAGAACATAATGGGAGTGCACTAAAAAGCATAATCAGCAATGCATCATGCTCTGAATCCCCAGAAATAATTGTATGTCTGAAAACACTTCTAAAAGCAACTACAGATGGCACAACCTTTTTACTTGGTTATACTGACATCTACTGGTGAAACTATGATGTTTAATCTCATTTTATTTATATCTTTATAACAGTGAAGACTGATCTTTCTCCCCTTATTTAGATTTTAAATACATTTTCCCAATTTTCTTTTTTTGACAAAACTGAACTTCACACTATGCCACATCCTGGCCAATGCATTCTTTTAAACAAATGTGGCAATTGAATGCTATGAAAACATATATAGTAAATATATATATTTATCTATATATAAATCTCTATGATATACATTATATGAGTTATAAAACAAAAATAATTTAAATATCTACATTAAAAATGAAGATAATAAAGAAGAAAATATCAGAGTTAACAGATAAGAGTAATGTTCTACTGGGACTAAGGCTGAACGATTTTGGAAAACAATCTAATTGCAATATAATATGCGATTATTTTTTAAACTCTTTATCTTTTGTATTATTCAACAAAGAAAATAAACCATTGTATAATAGGGATGGGAATCTTTAGGCACCTCATGATCAGATATTTTTTTCTTTCTTATTAATTAAAGGGTTAGGTCACCCAAAAATGAAAATTACCCCATTATTTACTCAACCTCAAGTCATCCTAGGTGTATATGACATTCTTCTTTCAGACAAAATAATCAGCTATATAAAAAAAATGTCCTGGCTCTTCTAAGCATTATAATGGCAGTGAATGGCAATTTCAGTTTTGAAGTCCATAAAAGTGCATGCATCCATCATATAGGTAATCCACAAGGCTTTTGGGGGGTTAATAAAGACCTTCTGGAGTAAATTGATGAGTGCAAGTAAGAAAAATATCCATATCCAAAATAGACAGCGAATTTTTGGGGGGTTAATAAAGACCTTCTGGAGTAAATTGATGAGTGCAAGTAAGAAAAATATCCATATCCAAAATAGACAGCGAATCAAACAAAAAAGGCAAAGAGAAAATCACTCAAAGCTCTTGAATTAATAACTTTCTAACTAACTAAGATATTATCTATGATAAACTATGCAGTGTTATTTTACATTTGATTACTTTAATAGATTTCTTTTTAGACCATACATGAACAGTAATGTTAGTAGACCTTCCTGCAATTAAAGCACTGTAAATAATATGTATCTTTGTTTAATTGTAGTTCATTTTTTAACCTTATGTGTGTACTTGTTTTTGCTTATCGTGCCCTATCTTATATAATACACAATAAAGCCTGCACACTGCTGCATAACAAATAGATGTTTTATTCATTTTATAAAAGCATTGCTTTTTCTTTTGTTTCAAACCTGTATGAATTTCTTTCTTCCTTCCACTGAGGAAAAGGCAAAACAAAGATATTTTGAAGAATGTCAGTCACCAAACAGTTTTTTTTCCCTTGACTTTTTTTCCTTTTATGGAAGTCAATGGGTCCAGTGAACTGTTTGGTTACTTACGTTCTTCAAAATATCTTCTTTGTTGTTCAGCAGAAGAAAGAAATTCATTCAGGTTTGAATGAATAGGCAGGTAAGTATAAGATGACAGAATTTTCATTTTGAAGTAAACTATCCCTTTAAAACAAAAAGAACTGATAAGAAAACCGTTAAAGTACCGAATCAATAAGCAGTATCGAGAGTAGTAAGTAGTAGTAATACAATTAAAACCTTAACAATACCCATCCCTAGTTATTTGGAGCTGTAATTTGACACGACTGGCGGAAGTTTTCTGTGCACAGAGGGCACACATGACTAATCGATAGTTAATTATTGCAGCTATAAGAATAATATTTTAAAACATTCACAACTTTACCCAAATGTTTTCTTATTCTTTATACTATTGGCTCTATTATCACTGTATATTATCAAAAAAAGTAACATCTTACCTCAAATCAGGTTTCACAGTCTTTCACTGGTTTCACTAAAAGTAAAAACAAAACAAAACAAAACAAAAAAACCAACATTGTTTATATAAGAAAATCAATTGCATTTAACAAAAATAACATATATTGACTTCAGACATAGTGATATAATTTAATAGGGATGAATCCAGACAGATTATCAGAGCAAATCAGTCATTTTAAAACTTTCTGTGACACATATTTTCACAAACAGTGAGACTGGTACCACATCTTGTCTTGTCTTCTCTCTTTCTCTCTCTCTCTTTCTCTCTCTCTCTCTCTCTCAAAATGTGCAAATGGCTTCATAGTATGCTTTAGGTTTAAAAAAAAGTAAGAACTACAAAAATATCTTCATTTGTGTTCTGAATATTGCTATTCAATACAACCAAAATAAATATTTTTTCACAATACAGGTGATTTTATTTCCCAATAATTCTATATAAATATATATATTTTATTTGGTACTATATGGTTATCCGGACCACACAGTGGCCTACCCCTAACCCAGCCCCTAAACCTACCCGTCACTGGGGTTGAGATGGACTATACGGGACTAAAAGACACACGTGTGGTCCGGATAACCGTATAGACAGACACATTAACCTCTATATCTATAGAATTTACATCATCATTATAATGTAAAATAAAGTAAATAAATAGCAAAAATGTTATTCAGGATAGTTTTGATAACTTCAAAATGTAATAATTTCAAAATGTAAAGGTTATGATATTTACGTTCAAGAAAAAACATACACACGTGTTACAACGAACAATAAAAACCATACATTCTAAACATCTTAATACTAAACATTTAATGCATCAACGATTAACACTATTACAGGGCTCGACAATAAGGTGTGAATGACGCTTGGGCCAGTTTGGGGAAATATAATTTTTTGTTGTGGAGCCAGTGCAAACCACTGGTTAGACCATGCCAGTAGAAAAAAAAATCCTTAGCGTTGAGACATGTATTGAACTAAAAACAACATTGATAATATGTTGATAACATTGATAACAGCAAATAACTTATTCCTTATTCTAATAAAAATGCTGGCCATGTGAATCAGATGAATTTAGTAGTCTACTGTCATAAAATGTTGCCTTTAAACAATTAATCGCAAAATACAACCAAAAAACATACAAACAGACAAAAACCAACTTACAATGGCCTAAAAATGTTTTAGATGATTAAGATTAATGCACAGATTAATAAGATTACACACAGAGCAACAACACAACATGGCTTACCTTTCCAGAAAGTAGACAAGAGGGCTTCCTTTCCGGGAAAAACAGATGGATAATACAGTAAGCGCCCTCTAGTGGATGGAATTATAAAAAACACATTGCAATTACAATTAAACTTAATGAAAAAGCTATTTAAAAGAAGACTTGCAGTAAACATGTTCTTATCTATATATCGTTTATTTAAATTATTATCCTATATCTATATCTACAAAAAAGTATGTCTGTATAGGCTATATGCATGGTTTCCTGGATCAAATTAGTAAAACACATTTCCTGTCCTACAAGGGGTAAAATCCTTATCATGTACATATTTAAGGTATTTTATAAGATAATTAGATTTTTTTTAAGACTATCATGTATCGTGTTTCCCACAGTATATTTTTGGGTGAACCTCAGTCCCTCCAGAGGGGTCCAGAGACATTGTCCCCCATGATAAAATTGTATACACTTTAAAGATATATTCATTATTCTGGGGCAATTTGTAACTTCAAAATTAAGAAGCATTCCAAGACATTCCAAACCATGTTCAGTGTGCAAATTGAACAACAAAAAAGTCTGTGCATTGACTTTTAGCCTACCTGAACTTTATAGAACTTATGTGCTAGAAATGTGCAGATCAGCTCTAACTTCACCTGAATCCACTTTAAAAAATAAAAAATCTACACGCTAACCATTCAAACCTATGATAATCTTATCATCAGTTTACAACACTGAATTAGGCTGCTTTAAAATGAACATTTATTTAAAAGTTTTTCTTTTGGCAAAATTTCATTAATAGCTTAAACAGAAACTTAGAAACTTTACTCCCTTCAAACTTAAATAATCACTGTTATAAAAACACTTATCAGAAGTAACAAAGTAAACACCTTGGAAATGACAGGTATGTACTGTGTTTCAGGAATGGCACAAATATGTGTGACTGTTCAAGTCTCTATCTTAAGATCAATGTGTTTACTGATGTGCTTTTTTTTCATTTGTTGTGTATCTTTGAATTATGTTGTGTTGTAAATAAATCCAGAAAATCTAAAAGCCATTCTTTTTTAAATGTATCCTCATTGTTTGTGCAATGTTCCTCATAATGATGGCCTGATAGCATCTTATAGGGCCATTAGAGGAGGGTCTTTGTCTTTCTCAGGTGTGAAACACATAAATATTGTGTTCACGCCTACTCGCATTAAGGTTTCTTACACAAAACATGTCTTACAAATTTTAAATCAATATATTCTTTTATCTGAATGAGTAGTCAGGATTATTTTCACATAGCTTTTGATAATTTTCTTGCAAGAAAAAGCACAATTGAGCAGACACAACTTTTTCTAGTATTTTAGACATAAATGGAAGATTTGAAATGGGTTTGTAATTCACTAGGTTATTTGGATCTAATTGTGGTTTCTTAATGCAAGGTTTTATAACAGCCAGCTTGAATATTCTTGGAACATGACCTAAAGATAATGACAAGTTAATATTGAGAAGAGGCTCTTCCACTACAGGTAACACTTCTTTCAGTAGTTTAGTGGGTATTGGATCTAATAAACATGTTGGTTTAGATGCAATGATCAGTTTATTTAGCTCTTCCTGTCCTATAGTTGTAAAGCGCTGTAGTTGTTCTTGAGGGGTGATAATTGAAAAATACAAATGCAAACATTTAAAATACAAAAATAAAATAGCATTTTATAGGATTACACAATGTTGTTAGTTTTGTTACAAATTTATGAAAGTGCAATAAAGCCATTCATTTTATAAATTTAATATTTAAAGGTTCAAACTATACATTAAGTATTAACACTAATTGAGTCTTGGGGTGCTCTTATGAAAAAAAAAAAAACTGAAAAAGTTGTGCACACCTGCTTATGAGCATAAACAGAAGTTAAACTTTCAACTGTTGGTTTCACTAGAGGATTTAAGATGAACTCAATGTTCTATTGAAAATGTTACTGTCCTCTACCAGACAAAAAAAAAATCCTATGTAAGGTTCTATAAAAATAAGATGACAACTAACTGGTTAAGCTAAGTTGTTTAAAGAACAGTTTAACATTAGACAAAACTCTGACCAGGACAAAAATAACTTCAAGGTATTTATTGAACATGAATGAACATATATACACGTGAAAGAAATAGAACAGTGACATCTATACACTTCAAAAGAAAGATTTGCACTTAAAAATGAACACTTTTCAATCTTAACTTAAAAAGGTATTGTTTCATCAAAATGTTCTGTACTGTTAACTATATACATTATACACAAAATAAAGGGTTTACAAATCCTTTGTAAATGTAAGTAACTGGTTAAACAAAAAACTTGTCAAGTACCATTTAGAACAGCAAGACATCGTCAAAATCAGGGTTACCTACAACTTCTGAACAAGTGACAGTTGCTTCGGTTGACATTTCTTGTGTGATCTCTTTATACACTGGTACAGCTGGTGAGATGACAGTGGAAGCTGGTGAGATGACAGTGGAAGCTGGTGAGATGACAGTGGAAGCTGGTGAGATGACAGTGGAAGCTGGTGAGATGACAGTGGAAGCTGGTGAGATGACAGTGGAAGCTGGTGAGATGACAGTGGAAGCTGGTGAGATGACAGTGGAAGCTGGTGAGATGACAGTGGAAGCTGGTGAGATGACAGTGGAAGCTGGTGAGATGACAGTGGAAGCTGGTGAGATGACAGTGGAAGCTGGTGAGATGACAGTGGAAGCTGGTGAGATGACAGTGGAAGCTGGTGAGATGACAGTGGAAGCTGGTGAGATGACAGTGGAAGCTGGTGAGATGACAGTGGAAGCTGGTGAGATGACAGTGGAAGCTGGTGAGATGACAGTGGAAGCTGGTGAGATGACAGTGGAAGCTGGTGAGATGACAGTGGAAGCTGGTGAGATGACAGTGGAAGCTGGTGAGATGACAGTGGAAGCTGGTGAGATGACAGTGGAAGCTGGTGAGATGACAGTGGAAGCTGGTGAGATGACAGTGGAAGCTGGTGAGATGACAGTGGAAGCTGGTGAGATGACAGTGGAAGCTGGTGAGATGACAGTGGAAGCTGGTGAGATGACAGTGGAAGCTGGTGAGATGACAGTGGAAGCTGGTGAGATGACAGTGGAAGCTGGTGAGATGACAGTGGAAGCTGGTGAGATGACAGTGGAAGCTGGTGAGATGACAGTGGAAGCTGGTGAGATGACAGTGGAAGCTGGTGAGATGACAGTGGAAGCTGGTGAGATGACAGTGGAAGCTGGTGAGATGACAGTGGAAGCTGGTGAGATGACAGTGGAAGCTGGTGAGATGACAGTGGAAGCTGGTGAGATGACAGTGGAAGCTGGTGAGATGACAGTGGAAGCTGGTGAGATGACAGTGGAAGCTGGTGAGATGACAGTGGAAGCTGGTGAGATGACAGTGGAAGCTGGTGAGATGACAGTGGAAGCTGGTGAGATGACAGTGGAAGCTGGTGAGATGACAGTGGAAGCTGGTGAGATGACAGTGGAAGCTGGTGCTGGACACTCTAATTTTTGTCGTTTCGATATTGGGGGAACATTCAAAAGAAAATCAGCTGCAGCCAACAGTTCGTTGTCATCTTCAATGGCTTTCTCCTCCTGACCAATCTCAGTTAGTTTGGAAATGCAGGTTATTTCATTTTCAGGAGTGTACTGAACAGCTAAAGGTCCAACAGAAAGAAGAAATTCTTCTATTTCTTGACTGTCCATTACATCAAGATTACACTCACCCTTGAGGAATCGGCCAAGGACAGAATTTGTGATGGACAATGACAGCTCCTCATTGCCCATCATAAAACTTACAGTGCCATTTACCTTGGTTAAGTAGCTGCATCCTTTTCGCAAAATCTTGCAGGATTGGCAACGGTGAAAAGGGGCTTTAGCAGAAAGGTCAAATTGTGCCGTTTGACATTTGGGGCACAGTTTTAACGCACGAATTGCAGCCCCTTCAATTGGTGAGGACAGGTGATTCAGTGAAATTGTGTGGGGGATCATTTTGTTTGGTGTTGTAGCTGAAATTGGGGTCTTCATGGGTGTGATGGTGGTCTGCCGTGTTGTGGTTAGCGTGAGGTTTCCATTGTGCTTTCTGGTTGACAGATTTGTGAAAGTGTAAGACCAGTTATCTTCCACCAACTCAATGTGTCGGTCCCAGAGAGTTAACTCGATACACGAGGTAGAGTCTGCAACATAGCAGGTCTTGCACTCCAAGTCTGTTCCCCGAATATTAACTGTGCTACTACTTGGTAGAATGCTGTAAACAGCTGCTGGCAGTGTCGAAATCTGTAAGACACAATAGAACTGTATTAAAATATTGAGTAAAAAGGTATTTATACATTGTGTGCCATGCATTTGTTTTCCATCTAATATCAGTCTTGGTAAGACAAGTAGACCACTAATGCACAAAATATACAACTTTAGTAAGGATTGAATTTAGTGGGATATGATAATTACAACAATCAGCATACAATACTAAAGTTTATACAATTACAGTTAATTTTTATATTAATGCAAGTTCAAAGTGAAGTTTAGATAATGCTAATCTAAATTTGCACAAAATGTGAATATATTGTTAGCAAAAATAAACAGGAGATGATACATAATAATGGTAAACATTTTGAAATGATACATACCTTTTGATTAGGTGGCATTGTCTTGATGTCAGCAATTGTAAGCTGAGAACAGGATCTAGGTGGTAGGTGTGGGAACGTTACATCGGTAACATCGATTGTGCTCTCCCGATTGATAACCACATCGAATGTTTTATCATCTGTCAGGCCTACAAAGTGCATAAAAACACATTAAAAAAAGGCTAATAATGACAGTCCTTTTTCAATCTAAAAATAAATTAAAAATAAGTTCCTGAATAGCATATTTCCTTACTAAAAGCATTACTAAAAAACAAGGGGATGACCAATAGCTGGTTGTAAATAGTAGACATGTAAAATTTACAATCATATTAATTGAAATTTACCCAGAAACAGTTTCACTTTTATCCACTCAAGCAAAAACTATAGACCTTTCTAATAGCATAGATTTCTTTATAAAGGAGTCTGACAAAAACAACATCTGTAGCAGAAAGTTAACTGAAATTGACTACTGAAGAAAGAGGAACTATACTTACTAATTTTTTTCCTGGCATTGTGAACCTTCACAGCCGTTTTGTTCCGTGCAGCCAAAGAAACCTGGTTGTGCTTCTCTGGCGAGAACACCACAGTGTTGAGGTACTCATACCTGTCAATTTGGAAGACGGCATTGAAGTATCGAGTATTTCGTCTGGAAATTTTTACTGGCGACACAGAATGGAAGTAGCCTATAACGGTCTCCCCAGGTTCAGTTCTCTTCAGTTCTTGGGAATTCATCTTAGTGATGAGTCGGTCTGGAAGGAGCCCTTATAAACCTAAAAATGAAGAGAAATATCAGAACAATTCAGCCAAATTAAGGTAATTACTATAATGCATACCAAGACACCAACTTTTTTTTTTTTTTAAATAAGGCTTTGCTACATCTGTTCTCGCTGGTGGTAGAGACTTATGTCAGGAAAACAGAATGTAAGTGGAAAACTATTAAAGTAAAAATGCAAAAAGTTGTAATATGGGCAGGGGCTAGAAAATGTCATTACCTTAGTGCAATTAAACCTCCAGAGATTACTACTCATTTGATCTTTCTGCTCACTAAAATTGTTACTTTCACTTGAAATCAAATTGAAAATTTATAAAAATCATTAAAATAACACAAATGTGTTTGCCACTTCAATTGTTCATTTTAGGTATCAATTTTTCCAATACCACATTGATTGCAGTAGGACCTGAACATTTTATTT
>NC_137127.1:27088260-27115760 GCF_949319135.1 Squalius cephalus
TACAGGAGTAACTGTCAACGCAAGAGGAAGCTGTCTGAAAGGGATGTCCAGGTACTAACCCAGATTGTATCCAAATAAAAAACATGAATCCACAGCAGCCCAACTCACTGCAGAACTAGATGTGCATCATTTCCACCAAAACCGTTTGTGGGGAGCTCCACAGAGTCAATATTCATGGTCGGGCAGCTATAGCCAAAACTAGTTCGGAGGCCAAATGTTGGTTTCATTGGTGGCAACAGTGCAAATCCTGGACTGTGGACAATGTGAAACATGTATGGTTTACTAATGAGTCCACCTTCACTGTCTTTCCCAGATTCATGGGAGTTACGGTGTGGAGAAGCCCCAAAGAGGCTTAACACCCGGACTGTTGCTGCCCAGAGTGAAGCACGGGGTGATGGTTTGCTTAATGGGCCAAAAACTACAGAACCATTCTGGAGGACCATATAAACCTAACGGTTCAAACATTTGTACCCTGAAGTAGTTTCAGTTTCATTGTCCAACCCCTGTCTGTGTGTGAGTGTGTGTGTATACACATACCCGGTCAAAATTTTGGAAACATTAAGGTTTTTTTAATGCTTTTGAAAGTACTCTTTTAATCTCACAAAGGCTGCATGTATTTTTATACACATACATATATATATGTGTGTGTGTGTGTGTGTGTGTGTGTGTGTGTGCGCATGTATGTATATGTGTGTGTGTGTGTGTGTGTGTGTGTGTGTGTGTGTGTGTGTGTGTGTGTGTGTACTTGTCTACCTATCTAAGTGGGGACCTTGGTGTCGTTACACACTCACCAACAGGGGACCGTCGAGCCAAGTGGGGACATTTTTCAAGTCCCCTGTTGGTCATGCTTTAAAACATGTTTAAATCAGCTAAAACACGCTCTGGTGAATTTTTTACATTTTTGACCAAGTGGGGACCTACATGTGTGTGTGTGTTTAAGTCCATACTCAGCAGCGCTCCTGTAGGCTGGAGCAGGAACTGCAATGGCCCATTAACACACGTCGTTCACACTTCTCCATTGTTTGAATGGCTTGCTGTCCTAGAGAGGCTCTGAGACTGTAGAGCTGCTGTTTAACTGGTAGCTTAGATAATGAACTTCAAAGTCTTTTCAAACATCCCCAAACATATATATGTATATATGTATTATTATTATTTTTTCTAATATTACTTTTGTCAATTTTTTTTTAAAATATGCCAAAGGGATCTGCAACTCTGAACGATGTCTTCCCTATACAACAGGGTACTCCAGCCTGCAATGGAACTATGTGTGTGTGTGTGTGTGAACATTGTCTTTATTTTGTAATTATAAGTTATAGTTACAAAATAAAGACACTGTTCACACACACACACACAGATCCAATGCAGGCAGAAGTCCACTGTTGGTCAGTGTAGAGCGATAGTCCCCTATGTTAGTAATATAGACATGTATGTGTGTATGCAATGGCAAGTTAATTGTTAGGGACTGCATATAGATAAAAGATATATAATGTAACTTATAGTTATAGTTACAAAATAAAGACACTATTCACACACACACACACAGATCCATTGCAGGCAGAAGTCCACTGTTGGTCAGTGTAGAGCGATAGTCCCCTATGTTAGTAATATAGACATGTATGTGTGTATGTGTGTATGCAATGGCAAGTTAATTGTTAGGGACTGCATATATATAAAAGATATATAATGTAACTTATAGTTATAGTTACAAAATAAAGACACTATTCACACACACACACACAGATCCATTGCAGGCAGAAGTCCACTGTTGGTCAGTGTAGAGCGATAGTCCCCTATGTTAGTAATATAGACATGTATGTGTGTATGTGTGTATGCAATGGCAAGTTAATTGTTAGGGACTGCATATAGATAAAAGATATATAATGTAACTTATAGTTATAGTTACAAAATAAAGACACTGTTCACACACACACACACAGATCCATTGCAGGCAGAAGTCCACTGTTGGTCAGTGTAGAGCGATAGTCCCCTATGTTAGTAATATAGACATGTATGTGTGTATGTGTGTATGCAATGGCAAGTTAATTGTTAGGGACTGCATATATATAAAAGATATATAATGTAACTTATAGTTATAGTTACAAAATAAAGACACTATTCACACACACACACACAGATCCATTGCAGGCAGAAGTCCACTGTTGGTCAGTGTAGAGCGATAGTCCCCTATGTTAGTAATATAGACATGTATGTGTGTATGTGTGTATGCAATGGCAAGTTAATTGTTAGGGACTGCATATAGATAAAAGATATATAATGTAACTTATAGTTATAGTTACAAAATAAAGACACTGTTCACACACACACACACAGATCCATTGCAGGCAGAAGTCCACTGTTGGTCAGTGTAGAGCGATAGTCCCCTATGTTAGTAATATAGACATGTATGTGTGTATGTGTGTATGCAATGGCAAGTTAATTGTTAGGGACTGCATATAGATAAAAGATATATAATGTAACTAATAGTTATAGTTACAAAATAAAGACACTATTCACACACACACACACAGATCCATTGCAGGCAGAAGTCCACTGTTGGTCAGTGTAGAGCGATAGTCCCCTATGTTAGTAATATAGACATGTATGTGTGTATGTGTGTATGCAATGGCAAGTTAATTGTTAGGGACTGCATATATATAAAAGATATATAATGTAACTTATAGTTATAGTTACAAAATAAAGACACTGTTCACACACACACACACAGATCCAATGCAGGCAGAAGTCCACTGTTGGTCAGTGTAGAGCGATAGTCCCCTATGTTAGTAATATAGACATGTATGTGTGTGTATGTGTGTATGCAATGGCAAGTTAATTGTTAGGGACTGCATATATATAAAAGATATATAATATAACTTATAGTTATAGTTACAAAATAAAGACACTATTCACACACACACACAGATCCAATGCAGGCAGAAGTCCACTGTTGGTCAGTGTAGAGCGATAGTCCCCTATGTTAGTAATATAGACATGTATGTGTGTATGTGTGTATGCAATGGCAAGTTAATTGTTAGGGACTGCATATAGATAAAAGATATATAATGTAACTTATAGTTATAGTTACAAAATAAAGACACTATTCACACACACACACATATCCATTGCAGGCAGAAGTCCACTGTTGGTCAGTGTAGAGCGATAGTCCCCTATGTTAGTAATATAGACATGTATGTGTGTATGTGTGTATGCAATGGCAAGTTAATTGTTAGGGACTGCATATAGATAAAAGATATATAATGTAACTTATAGTTATAGTTACAAAATAAAGACACTATTCACACACACACACATATCCATTGCAGGCAGAAGTCCACTGTTGGTCAGTGTAGAGCGATAGTCCCCTATGTTAGTAATATAGACATGTATGTGTGTATGTGTGTATGCAATGGCAAGTTAATTGTTAGGGACTGCATATAGATAAAAGATATATAATGTAACTTATAGTTATAGTTACAAAATAAAGACACTGTTCACACACACACACACAGATCCATTGCAGGCAGAAGTCCACTGTTGGTCAGTGTAGAGCGATAGTCCCCTATGTTAGTAATATAGACATGTATGTGTGTATGTGTGTATGCAATGGCAAGTTAATTGTTAGGGACTGCATATATAAAAAAGATATATAATATAACTTATAGTTATAGTTACAAAATAATTAAACTGTTCACACACACACAGAGATCCAATGCAGGCAGAAGTCCACTGTTGGTCAGTGTAGAGCGATATATATATATATATATATATATATATATATATATATATATATATATATATATATATACATATATATACTGTGTGTGTGTGTATACATATTATGGGGGGCCAAACAGGAAATAATTCTATGTAAATTTGAATATATAGTTATAACTATGAATATATTTGTAAATCCTAAATATATAAATGTAACCCTGAATATATAGTTATAACCCTTAATATATAAATGTAAATCTGAATATATAAATGTAAATCCCGAATATATTGTTATAACTCTGAATATATAAATGTAACTCTGAATATATAGTTATAACTTTGAATATATAAATGTAAATCTGAATATATAGTTATAATTCTGAATACATAAATGTAATCCTGAATATATAGTTAAAACTCTGAATATATAAATGTAACTCTGAATATAGTTATAACTCTGAATATATAAATGTAAATCCCGAATATATAGTTATAACTCTGAATACATAAATGTAATCCTGAATATATAGTTAAAACTCTGAATATATAAATGTAAATCCTGAATATATAGTTATAACTCAGCATGTGTGCTCCGCTCAATATTCCACTCTATGCCAATGCGCTCCACTCAATCGCTCACTGCCCAAGCATTCAAATCCCGCTCCTACATGAAATCTCAGTGTAACGTAGGCTACTGTACTATAGCCTTTGTTGATTATTTTTAAGTCATTGTTGGGGGCATTTACAATTTTGCATAGCTGGCCTCTGCACAATGTTTGTGTGATAATAGGCCATTGTTTAAACTTTATTAGTTTCAGAAAGATTCTCGCAGATACAGAGACAGTTGAAACAAAGGCAGATCTTTATTTTACAAAAGCACAAGGTTTTGGTGTTTGGATGTTTAAACATACTCTTACAGCTATCTACTGCCTAATGGTTTGCCAGTTGATAAAACTTTGGATAATATAATTAATAACAACATAAAATCACTTCAGTGTTATGACAATGTTGTTTGCATGAAAACACTTTAATTAGCAGAATTATATTCGTATAGACCAGTGGTTCCCAATCCTGGTCCTGGGGACCCACAGCTCTGCACAGTTTGTATGTCTCCCTCATTTAACACACCTGATTCAGATCATCATCTCGTTAGGAAAGAGCTCTATGAACTGAACTGGGTGTGTCAGATAAAGGAGACATATAAAATGTGCAGAGCTGTGGGTCCCCAGGACCAGGATTGGGAACCACTGGTATAGACTGAGATGTAAAGAAACAGTGGTGGCCACTATCGTAATGAACTGTCAACAGTGATAAGGTATAGCTAAGAGTGCTCCAGACCAACCACGAACGAATGACTTACAGAAGGTATTCTTAACTAAGAATGTTTCAGGAAACACTTATTAACATTAAGGTAAAGCCTGAGTTATATATAAATGTATGTGTGTGTGTGTGTGTGTGTGTGTGTGTCTAATTATACAATGTTCACACAGGCATCAGAGACCAATATGCAAGACAAACATAAAAAGTATAAAAAAAAAATAGAATGATCAAACCATCAGTTATCAAAAATTTTAAATATTAGATTATTTTTTTTATTTTTTTTATGAAAGACCATTTGAATCTAGCCTGGGTTTCCCCATGCTGCCTTGCTCACAGCGCGATTTTATTCACGTTGCTAGGCAGTTTGGACATCATAGACCTAGCCGGCTGAATTCGTTTACAACAAAGATGCATAGACAGTAAAAGAAAAGATGACTGCCTCTGGAGAATTTAGATTTCACACTTATAAATAAGTCAGAAAGAATAAATGCATATTTGGGGTGCTGTCCGAGGAGAGGGCGGGCTCGGTATTCGGCCCGAACCCAGGGTACTCCCCCCATATTCCAGGCTGTGGAAGAACAAGCCGAGAGTGATTGGGGGGATGCTGAAACTGTCAAGGAATGTTAGGTGAGTGAATAAATATATGCTTCCTTTCATGCTGATAAGGTAGGCATGGCAATCGTTTGATGACAAGTTGATTGGATTGATTATTTGAACGAGCTTCTCCCGAACTTTCTGTATGAAACATCATGTGTAGATTCCGCCATCGCGTCTGTTATAGACGATATCGACAGCGCATTCATTTTAAAAGAGGAACAGAGAACCGCGATCAAGGCATTTGTCAACTGGAAACATGAATGAAAAACATATGTCACTTACTCCGTTGCTCTGATTGGTTGTAGGTCTATCCAATTGAGTGCAGAGACATTTTCTTTCCTAGTTCGGTTGAAACACGCCCCATAATCAAAGTTCAATGGACCAGTATCAGACTCACATTCTGACTAGAATCTGAGTATGATGACGTCAGGCTACCATAGACCAGATTTTCCAATGAAAAAGGGAACCAATCGCAGAATGGGGAGGGAGCAGCAAGACGATGATGACACCGAAGCAGTTTGTTTATATCTATGGATCCAACATGGCATCAGACTCGACGTTACCTTCTACCCTCATGTTTATCTTGCACAAACAGTAATATTCACGCCATTGTGTACAAATAAATCTTTGACCCATCGTATTTTTCCTCGTCGAATTTCTGTCACTCTACATACGTCATCTGGTATAATTGAAACGATTGGCTATGAGCTACGTACAGGCGCATTTGATAGACATTCATAGCGCCCAATAAACGGCTCTGGGCATTCGTGAACCACGCCTCAAATACGAGAAAATTAACACGTGGTTCCCAGACCAAGGCTCAAAAGAGACTTGGTCTGACATTAGCCAGGCTAATTTGAATCTGTTTTCCACACAATGGGGTAAAAATTACAGACGGCCTGGCAGCAATAGCTCAAAAGCAGATGTGAGAAGAAGCTTCTTATCATTCATAATATTATTTTTCTTGTTTAACGCACTCTCTTTAAATATATTTTATATGCTTTTTTATGCAGTCCCTAATTTTTTCTCTCTAGCTACAGTTCCATATCAACAAATAATACAGAATTTTAATTTTATTCTCACCAATTATTAATTTACAATATCAACAATGATCTAGACTAGATAAATAAAATGCAACCACAGCAATAAGTCAGGGGAATGCTTTTATTTCTTCCTTTGGTTTGAATTTTAAACATTTTGCAGTTCTTTTTTAAAATGTATACATTTTAATACAATTATAAAATGATATCATGATTTGAGACCCTCTTTTCTGTAATTAAAGACCAATTTTATGGGTTGTGGTGTCTCAGACAATGGCCAATATCAGTTAAAAAAACATCGTTTCCCTTAGGGCTTAAATGAACCTCATCACTTAAAAATAGTTCAGGCTTTTCAAACAGTATGTGTGGATGATGTACAATGCTCCCATTAACACACAAAACAAACTTAGCCATCACATTGTTCACAAACTTTCGCACTTTGTCCACCTTTCCCGGGGGGGCATGCCTCCAGTGGCGCCTTTGGTTTATTGAAGACAGCAGAATTTTCATCTGGGGAAACTGTCTGTTGAGGTCACGTAGGTCCCTCTTCATTGCTTTGAGAAGCAGCACACTTTTCACACGTCCTAGGTCGTTGCCTCCACAGTGAATCACTAGCACATTCGGAGCAGTCCTTCTTTTAAGGCACTGTTGGAAGAAGGGAAGGAGGTCTCCCCAACACATGCCTCCCCTGCCAAACCACTGGACCTGGGAAGCCACTCCAAGATTGGTGCCTATGGTCTCTCTTGCTCGCTTTTCGCCACGTCTAATGTAACTGTCACCAATAATCCAAACTCTGTGCACACCTGATAAAAGGATTACAATACAAATGATTAACTATGCAGCACACAATTGGGAAGTCACACAATTGCTCTAGAATTTGTTGTAAAATATAATTAGCTGCGTCACAATAAACTTTATACATTTAAGGCCTTTCTTTAACATGGAAAGGCACAACTCACAATCTTAAAATCTAGGGCTGGACCATGATTTAAACATCTACAATTTTCAAACGAACATACAATAACACTTAAACATTTGTGTATTTTGAAATGAGATTGCCACTACATGCATTATTGTAAATGTTAAAATCTATTTGAATAAAACATTTTAAAATAGTTCAATAGGTTGAGCAGAAACATACCTTTCTTTTGAGTAGTGGATTCTCTGATGAAGTGTTCTTGTTGAACAACATGAACTGTTGACTTGACTTTTCTAAAAAAAAAAAAACAAAAAAAAAACAAGGAAAGTAAAAAAATAGTAATCGTAAACATGTTTAACAGTTGCAACATCTGTAGAATAACTGGTAAAACATTGTTTTTTATGTTTGTTAAATTGACCATTATGATTTTAAATATACGCAATATCATCATTGTTGGTACTACAAGTCTAAAATAAGGATTATTCTAAATTTCTAAATTACTCTTCTAGACATTTTAACTATCCGCAAAAAGGAGTATCAAAAATATAAATTATAAAGATACCAATTACTAATGAAACCAATTTGAAATTCTGAATTGTAACAGCGTAATTATTTATTTTCTTTATAAATAGATCAATCAAAATGCTGAACTTACCTCATGTTGTAGAATATGTTCTCCTCCTTCAAAAACGCAAGGTTCAAACAGAGACAAACACTTCCAAAAGACACGAAAGAGTGAATGTTCTGTGATTATATCCCACAACCCCAACCATCTCTGGACAGTGATTGGGTCTCCAGATAACTGTTGCTATAGAAATGCTAATTTCTCTGGGATTGGAAACAAACTGGCGCCTCCAAATATGTACAAGTGGGTGATTGTTGCTTAGCTTACCCTGGAAAATAATGCTGTTGCAAAAACACTTAATTATGACTTAGTACACTGCAAAAAAAAAAAAAGTTTAAGACTTACTTATAATACACATTTTTGAAAGTCACATGAAATAGACCATATTATTTATTTCAGATTAGTTTTAATAAAATATATTTAGTTAAAATGTCCCAAAGAAATAACAAACACCATATGACACCAAGTGTATCAGTGAATATTTACACACACATTCAATATATATATAGATTTATATAGATTTGTTTCTGGGGTAGAAAATAAAACAACAATATGGTAATCTCTACAAGATCTGTTTTAAAGTGAAAATAAATAAACTCATATGGGGTTATATCATGTATTGGTGTAAACAGTGAACTATATTAAGTATGCAGAACTCCAAATAAACAATACATGGACCAGTACTTTCTTAATATCATTAATCTTGCAGCACAACTTCAATTTAAATGCATCATCACTTTGGATTACATTTTCAGTAAGGTTCTATTCATTTAGATTATGTAATGCATACAGTTATCTGAACTAACCAATAACATCATACACACATTAATGCACAGTGTATTATTTTAGATAACTTATTCATATGAGCTCATAAAATTACAACCGTTTATTTATAGTTTATGGTAAATTAACAAATGAAACCTCTTTGTAAAATGGATAGCACTATTTCTAAATTTCCATTAATTAACCTTATGATCAAAGATAAAACACAGTAAATAATATATATGCCTAGTTTAATATAGTTCTTCTTAGTTAATTACTAATTTGTTGGTTAGTTTCATAGTAAATTAAGTTTATCCAGCTGTTTATCATAACAGAATAAACACTGAAAAGGGTGATCATGAACCAGACGTGAATCCATGAATAGCTGCAATTCACAAGTGTGAATTGAGTGGTTTTAGTTACAAAAAACAGCAATATCATTTCATTTACATACTGCTTAAACCTTTTTCTTTTGGAATGTGTGGTTAACGATTTCCTATACATTTGCCTTTACATATGATAATCACAGGTGATTACAGCTGTGACCTGACAGACTGTTTTTATCTAGTGGAGACCGGGTGTTAATAGGAGACATTAAATGCTTCGATTCCCCAAGCAGATATACCAGAAGTAAAACAATCAGAGGCATAATTAACCCCTTGATTGTCAAGGATCACTGGTGGCCCCAGATTATTTTATTTATTACTCTTTAAAACATCACACTCCTACTTGATCTGCACAAACTGAGCTTCATTAGGAAGGTTTAAGACCCCAGCTTTGATATTTGACCACTGTTTATAATTAAACTGGTTTGAAGTTAGATAAGTTTCTTAATTTATTCCAGAAGTGCAAAATAATTAATCTGTAATGTTCGTTATCTTGAATAGAAATCATCACTCATACAGCAGCCATTCATCTCATCTCCAGTTTATTTGTGTTTATATAGGCCTACATACAATATCCACGATCTCCCAGGGCTATTAGGCCAATGATGCGCACATTTGGAGAAATAATTGATATGATATCGTCATACAGAATAATATTTCTATTTATTTCCCACTGAATTATGCAATCTGAAGAGCTCAAACAGCTAACAGAGCCAGCGATGACTCTGCTCTTCCAGATTTGCGTCAGCAAACGTGATGACATCAGTTCGATATGATTCGTTTGTAAAGCTGTCAATCATCTCATGGTGAACCAACGTGACCATAAGGCTGTCCTTCTGGATGACGCAGTGCTGTGTACACTGTGGACAAACAAAACTAAACACATCTCTTCATCTGATACAAGAAGCTAATAAATGCAGGATTCAAGTTATTCTGTTTTGTGTGTGTTTGATTTCCGTTCGATTTTGGTTATTGTATAGGAACAAAGAATGTTTACAGTATGCATGTGAGTAAAAATAGCCCATTGCTTCATAAAAAAATGCAAAATAGCCTATAACATATTTAAATAATCTTTTTTGACTTGAAACCATTTTAAATTGCGACCGAAATATGATACAAATACTCAATTGTGTTTTAAAGTGAGCTTTAAGTGAGAGTGTAATATTAATAAATGATATTGTGTCATGTAGCTTGAGGCTGCCTGTTGAGCTAATGCACCTTCTACATGAGCTTCCTATTTCATAAAATCATGTTATTTATTTTTTTTAATTCAAGAACAGTTTTTTTTTGTTGTTGTTGTTGTTGGTTTTCTAACAAGACTTAAGATAATAGATGTATTGCTCTTGCATAGTGGAATGACAGAGATTTAGATGACCAAGCAAAAAATACAGGGATACAGGCATTAATGACTGAATTCAAACAAAAGAATAAGAATAAAAGAAAAATGAAGATTAAAGGGTTAGTTCACCCAAAAATGAAAATTCTGTCAGTATTTACTCTCCCTCATGTTGTTCCAACCCCATTAGACTTTCGTTCAACTTCGGAACACAAATTAAGATATTTTTGATGAAATCTGAGAGATTTTTTTTACGTAGTGTAATAGCGTAGCGCGTCTGTGTTTCACGTCACCACGTATCACACATGACCACAGTCGCCCAATAGCCCGCTACGTTATATTACACTATGTAAAAAAAAACCTCGAGGTCCAGAGAGAAGGAAATGAAAAGAGGAATAAAGTCGTTATTTTTGTTTGTTTTTGCGCACAGAAAGTATTCTTGTCGCTTTACAAACTTAAGATTGAGCCACTGGAGTCACTTGTACTATATTAACAATGTCTATAATACATTTTCTGGGCCAGCAAGTTGAGGTGTCCATAAGCCTGCAGGAGGAGTGATCCAGCACTCAGATTTAATCAGAAATATCTTCATTTGTGTTCCGAAGATGAACGAAAGTCTAATGGGGTTGGAACAACATGAGGGTGAGTAATTACTGACAGAATTTTCATTTTTGGGTGAACTAACCCTTTAAGTCTCTTGAAAAGGTGCTAAATGTTCGTCGATTTACATGAATGGGCCATTTCTCCTCACCAGACCAACCAGACATGTTGAGTCAATGACTCTAAATGACAATGAGAGTCAATGACTCTACATGAGTGTTTACAGGGGAATAAGATATTTGGTCTTACAATAGGCTTCATAAAATGCATTTAGAGATCATCCTCAGATTTGATATTCTGAAGCTCAGAATATTTTATACATTTAATAAATATATTCTTAATATTTGATGTTTTTATGTTTGAGCTTATATATCTCAATATTCATAACAGTCTGATAAATTTTTAGTCTTGAACTGTAAACACTCAAGTGATGGCTTTCTAAATATATGTTGGTTATGTGCCTATTCAGAATGATTTCTGAGCAGAAACTTTGATATTTTTGGTATGTCATAAATGCATCACTCACCAAAATTGGGGGTGACTATATAATTGTTTTAAATAAGCTATTCATCTAAGCTGTCTATACAAAACATTGTAAATAACCAGTTCAGTTGTAACAAGTAGGCTTTATCATCTGTATAATTTATTTAATGAATCTGTTTGAGATCAAATTAATGCTAGATGTTTTGATATAAATTAAATATCAAACATATAATGTTAGTACATGGCATGACTGTGTTTAATTTCACTCAGTTATTTTGATTTATTTCCAGATTCAATCATAGGCTTGTTCTTACATAGTAGAGCTTGCGCAGTTTTCAAAAATGGTGCTTTAAATCTCTTGACAAACTAAAAGACTTAAATTACATTTGTATGTATTCTAAATAAAAGACACAGGTTGTACTGAATGTCAGCTTGCTTATTTTTGTAAAGATAATGATTTATTGAGTCCACATGCCATGTAAACTTGAAACTATGCTTCAAATCACAGATCGAGAGCTGTCGTTCAAACCACAACTCTGCGATGCTGTTTACAAATGTTGGTTGGAACTAATACTTCAACGTTTGGTAAAAAATAAATAAAAAAATAAAGTAGATTCATTTTATCATTTCATTTTCATTTAAGTAGCTTTTATAAATGTGCAAAGAAAAAAAAAACATTACTGGTGTGAATCTTGAGACAAAACAATGGCATATTTTAAGATTCAAATTTGAGGTTGGTGTCTCTAAAACTATGCCCCCAGTTTCACAGACAACGCTTTCTCAGACGCATGTTTGAGCTGTTTTAACTGAAAACATATTTAAATTATGTATTATCAATTATTATCAATTGTATTACAGTTTTTATATTTGAGCTTGTATACCTTTAAAATATGTGTCTCATTTATTCCCCACCTGGTAAAATGGGGGCTGTCTTAGAACATTTTAAAGAATTATAATGTATAAAGTGGTATAAATAATTGTGGTGTGACTTGACTGTATATAAATTACAGAGCTGATTGAAACATATCCCAATTGCTCTGATCAGATGGTTCCTCACTGCTGTTTTCCAGTCCTTGGGTGGACTGCTACCCTACCCCCCAAATACCCCCGCAGGCAATTTGCATTTCTATGGAGAAGAGCTTCAAAGGACAGCATGTCATAGACACATAGGCCAGACTGTGAAAGTTTTACCTTAGGCCCCGTCCACACTACTGCATTTTCGTTTAAAAACGAAGACTTTTTGCTACGTTTGCACCTCCCGTCCACACTAAAACGGCAAAAACGGAGACCCAAAACGGAGAAGTTTAGAAACGCTGCCGACCCGTTTTTCGTTTTGAATCTCCGGAGGGCGTTTTAGAGTGGACGGGTCAAAACGGAGGACTTTAGAAACGATGACGCAGAGGCTCACGCTCGGCTCTATGATTGGGTGTCACCAGTCATGGAGTATACACAGGTAATATTCAGTACCAGTAAACTTCACCCGCTGGAACAGTTTCTTACAGTAAGAAACTGGCGCGTCTCAGGCGCGGTAAACGCGTGCATGCTAGAAATATAACCGACACCTATTTTTCTTGCGACACGCAAGCGTGTTGGAAGCGTTTTCTGGCAAAATGGAATAGGAAAAGATGTTTATATGTCATTTTGACACAAATACATATTAATAAATGATATTTTGATGTTTGAAAACATTTTTTACAGTCTATGCTTGAAAGTCTCTAGGTTTACACCGGCACGCACATGCCCAGTGTTGGTGAATGGTCACGTGATCCGCGTTTGCAGTCGTTTTAATGTGGACTGAGATCAATTCTAATACGCAGCTAATACGCAGTGTTGTTTTTTTTTTGTGATTCAACACAAGGTACTCTTAAGTAAGTGGTATGAGCTTTCTTTTCAGATGTGCTATACAAGTTAAGTTAAACCAACATAAATATGAATGCCCATGGTAAATGCTACGTCCTATATAACCATTTGATTTACATTAAATGAGAATATTTTTATATTTATTTACATTGTGTGAAATTACTTTTTTTCTTTATTAACTTTATCATTTCTATCTGCCACTGGTATAGGTTTGTGCTCTGTGCTCTATACGTACAGAAAAAAAGTGAGTAATTATAATGTATGTAATAGTAATTGAGGAAAAGGAATTTTTCCTGATCCAACTGATGTTTACAATTTGAACTGAATTTAAAAACAATGGACTATACACTTATTTTGAACTGGCTGTTTGATTTCATTCACAGATAAATTTGCATAACAGAACCAATAGTAATGATGGGTAATTGTGGCTAATCTGTGGGCGTCGGCCCAATCACTGCTCAGATAGCAGCATGTGTATCATCTATTCTATGTTCCTAACTCACACTTCAGTTTTGCCATTTGGAAGACAGCTCCTATACGCGATTGTTTCCTACATTGGAGAGTTATCTTTCTGTTATAGTTTAAAGACTGTATCTACCTCCAAGAACCTCATAAAAAGCGCACTGAGACATTTCTCATCTCAGTTTTTTCTTTCCAAATTAAGAGGTAAGTTGAACATTATATATTTTATGATAATTTGTAAATGCTAATTTTATCAAATATTGATATCCTCTTACAATGTAAATATGCATGTATATTACCGGTAATATTATTGATAATCAGATTGTTGGTAATTTTTTTTTTTTTATTTTTTTTTTTTACTACATTTTAAATTGTTACCCACGGTGTCATCTTTTCAATCATTTATTTTCTATGAAATTCTAAAGAGGTATTATTTATTTATTTATTTATTTTGCATATGAAGTAATCCTACATAAAATAATTTTAAATATTTCACAGGAAAATGAGACCCAGAAGAGTTTTTCCTGAAAAAGAAGCTTTGTACTTCATTGCTTCTGGCAAAGATAAAGACACATTTGAGAAACAATTCATGAGTGAAGAGAAAGGTAAGTTACTACATACAATTCTCCCATCAATACTGTATGACTTTGCAAAACTTAAATAAAAGCTAAGTGTGGTCACTAATTAAAGGAATAGTTCACTTAAAAATGAAAATTCTGTCATCATATACTCACTCTCATGTTGTTTCAAACCTGTATGAATTTCTTTCTTCTGCTGAACAGAAAGGAAGATATTTAGAAGAATGTCAGTAACCAGACAGTTTCTGGTCTCATTGACTTCCATAGTATAATTTTTTTCCTACTATGGAAGTCAATGGGATCAGAAACTGTCTGGTTACTGACATTCTTCTAAATATCTTCCTTTCTGTTCAGCAGAAGAAAGAAATTCATACAGGTTTGAAACAACATGAGAGTGAGTATATATGACAGAATTTTCATTTTTAAGTGAACTATTCCTTTAATGTCAAAGGGTTGGGTTTAAAATATGAACCTAGAGAAAGCAGGCTGTTAAAACAAAACACGCAAGAGGGGAAAAAACATGATTGCTTTGACCAGTTAAAGGTGGATTTACATCTGTTTTCCTGCCAGTATTTATGTTATAAGCTGCTGATGTCTCTAAATTAAACACTATTATGTAAATGTGTGAGTGCTCTTGATATTATTTGTAAGTAACTGCCAGTTAGAATGTGAGGGGCCTGTGTAATAATGGAAATGATGAATATTTAGTGTCTGATTTTTTCAGACAGAAAATCTGATTTTTTTTTTTTTATTATTATTATTTTTTTTACACTTTTATAAAGATGTAGATACAGTTGTTTTCGAAGTAACAATACCATTGAAAATAATTTAGACAACCTGAATAACTTCATGAATCTTTTATCATACTATTAATTTACTTGTATTTATACTATTTATTAGGTTTTGGAGTAATTGCCACAAAACACATTGAGCCAGGTGAATTCCTGTTGGAGTATGTTGGAAGACACATCACTGGATCTGAAGGAGAGAACCTGTTCAAAGACTACTCAGCTGAAAATGCAGCATTTTTGTATTTCTACTCCTTTCAGGAACAATCTTACTGGTAAGATTAAATTAATGAATGTTCCAATGAAATATAATACCATTATGACAATTCAAAAGTGTTTTTAAAATATTTCACCACACAGTGTTGATGGCAGTCAAGATACAGAAAGACTAGGACGATTCATAAATGATGACCACATCAAGCCAAACAGCAAAATTAAAATAGTAAGTCTGTCTTTAATGTATTCTTATTCTTTGTTTCAATTACACCTTTTATACAGCCTCATCTTGTAGCATTATTTGACATTATTAAAAACTAGGCGACTTTTCAAATGATGTTTTTGTTGTTTTCATTTGTGTGTTTGTGTGCTTTTGTAACCAATAGATAATGGATGAAAAGAAAAGACCACATCTGTGTGCATTTGCGTTAACAAAAATCAATGCAGGAGAAGAAATTTTATACGACTACGGAGATCCTAACTGCCCATGGAGACAGGTATTTAAACTTCTATTTCTATTTGTTGGTGTCTTATTTTCATTATTTTATCAAGTGGTGAGGAAAACTTGCTAACACTTTACAATAAGGTTAATTGGTTAACATTAGTACTAAATGACCAATACATTTGTTACAGTATTGGTTAATCTTTGTTAATATTAGTTAAAATCCAGCTGTTTCAATGTTTGTGCATGTTACTTCACAGTGTGTTATTAATTTTAACAAATACAACTTATGATTTTAATGATGTATCAGTACATTTTTAAATTAACAATAACCAAAGTTTAATAAATGCTGTTTAAGTGTACAATTTTTACTTTAAAAAAGCAAATTATTGAGGTAACACTTATATAGTTTTTATATGGTAACACAATAAGGTTTCATTTGTTAACATTAGTTAATGTATTAATTTGCATGAACTAAAAGCCATACATTTGGTAAAATATTTATTCATCTTTGTTAGTGTTAGTTAATGATACTCCGGCTGTTCATTGATTGTTCATGTACATTTACAACGTATTACCTAATTGATTTTAATAATGCATTACTAAATGTTGAAAATAACATTAACAAAGTTTAATAAATGCTGTATAAGCGCAGTTCATTATTGGTTTGTTAACTAATGCTAGCTAATGAAACCTTATTGTAAAGTGTTACAAGATTCTCTTATCCTCAACAATACTGCTGTACAATTTTTACCTTTAAAAAAGCTAATTATTTAGGTAACACTTACACAATGAGGTTTCATTTGTTAACATTAGTTAATGTCTTAATTCACATGATCTAAAAGCAACACATTTGGTACAATACTTATTCATCTTTGTTAATGTAAGTTAATTAAACTCCAGCTGTTCATTGCTTGTTCATGTACATTTACAACGCAATAACTAATGTTAATAAATACAACTTTTGATTTTAATAATGCATTACTAAATGTTGAAATTAACATTACATACTATTAAGAAATATTGTAAAAGTGGTGCTCATTATATGTTCATGTTAACTACATTAATGATTGCTTTTAATGTAATTTGTTTCAGAAAACCAGTATTTCCACATTCAGAGAGATCAAGGAAAATATGGTAAATATATATAGAGAGGTCTGTTCCTTCAGCTGAGTTTACTAATAACTATATACACTGTAAAACATTTCTTACATTTCAATATGCTTTTGCTTTTTTGCATTTTACAGGAATCACGATGGAAGAATTCATTTGAAAACTTTGATTTAAAGCCTGGTTTGATGAAAATGGATGACCTTGTTATCAACACAGAAATGAAGATTGCAAATGGATGCAATGCTGCTGAGATTTTCCCAGGAGTCTTCAACAACTGCAAAGTTGCAGTGAAACGAGTTGCCAAACATGTTTCCAAAACTGAATTGGAAATGGCTCATTTCCTGAGTTCAAAAAATTTACAAGCAGAGCACCTTCTGCAACACATTTCAGTGTTGGAAGACACTTACTTTGCCTATTTTGTGTCACCTCTTTGTGAATATAGTCTGATGGAGCTGATTGAAAACAAGGATTTTCCTGAAAGAAAAAGCCTGATAGAGAATCGAAGACTAGAGATCTGCCAGGAGTTACTGCAAGGACTTCAGGAACTGCATTCATATGGAATTTTGCACAGAGACCTGAAGCCTGAAAATATTTTGTTTGGTAAGAGCAGTCTGTGGATTAGCCATAGCTATAATTATCCTGTAATATCAGCAGAAATTTTCATTTAAAATGCATGAGCATATGATAATGTGGATATCATTTTAAGTGTTACATTTTTTGTGAGCATTTTTACTTTTCTACAGATATAAGCAATAAACTGTACATCGCAGACTTTGGAGCAAGCAGAAAACTTGATCTGGCACAAACCACACTGCTCTCTCAAATGGCTGGATCTTTTTCTTGGTCGAGTTATGAAGATGTTGGAGGCATGCAATACAAGTACAAGAAAGAATCAGATATCCAGGTAAGGGTTGAAAATATCATGTTAAAACTTGTTAATTTGTGGGAGGACGCCGGCACACAGAAGTGTTTTTTAATTACACTATATCAAAGTTACTTTAAGATTTAATGTAAAAATAATAATAAAAGGCAAATTATACATTATTTAAAAGGTTTAAGACTCAATCCTAAAAATGTTTTACCTCTGTTTTATTATAAATATCTCATGGTGACTGTAATTTAATTTCTTAATTTGTGTCAAAGGAAAAAATCTGCTATATGGTCATCATGAAAGCATTTGACTACACAATGTTTGGTCTCAATTTATTTTGATGGTCTCTTTAACACATTCTGTTGATTATAAGTAATGTTACAACTACATGTGAACTAATTCTCATTAGAGTACTACAGGAGTATAAGTAGACTAGAGACTAAAATGTAGGTTAGAGTAAAAATAAGTTGACATGTATTATATATTTAGTCAGTATAATGTCTATTGGGGTTTATCACAGTCAAATTTTAGCAGATATTAAGCAGATATAGTCTACTAATACTGTAATTACAGTTGGTTGACATGTAGCTGCACATTTATTTATAGTTAGTAGAATGTTCAAAAGGGACCATCAAAATAAAGTGTTCCCTTTCATAGTCACTACGAGTTACGACGTGACGACGAATAACGTCTCCGTTCCCTACTCAGGGAACCAGGGAACTTACTTAACTGAGACTTTTCCAGCATTCCTCTGGGTTTTTAGTTCAAAAGTGAACACATTTGGAAAAATATTGATGGATTCTCATTATTAATTCACATTTCAGAGTGGAGTTTTATTTATTTATTTATTTATATTTTTATCCTAAATTAATCAATGTAACCAATAAAGAGCAGCGGGTTTCAAACCCTTGGTCGCGTCCAATATTTAAAAAATGGGTTGTCTTGATGATTTAATGAAAATGGACTTACATAAAAATGAAATAAAATTAAATTAAAATAATAATATAAAATAATATTATATAGGCCTAAGGAAATATGCTAAATATATTTTGATTTAAAAAAAAATATTCAATAAATCAATAAAATAAAATACTGCAAAAATATGCAGCTGAGTTAGTTTCATTTTACTCCACAAATAAGGTGATAGAAAGTAAACAAAAAATAAATAAATGGTCATTTCAAAAGTTTGAAAACCACTGGTATAGAGCATTAAAAACTGGTATAGAGCATCCATTCATTAACAAAATAATTATGACCTTGTGCAGAAAGTCAAGAACGTTTACTAAAACAAATACAATTATGATGTTCCATGATTTTCCAATCACAGTGCTGGTTATAACTTAAGTATTGTATTGTACACAGTTACTCATTCCAAATTACATGACACAAATTGCAGTCAGTGATGAAATCTAGATTAATCTAGATTACAATCTAAATACAATTTATTAAATTTATTACAATAATTTACAATATTATTTACAAATAATTTACAATCCTGTAATCTAAATAATTTTAGGTAATGTAATTGGACTACTTTGTGAGTACTTTTGACCCTAACGATTCAATAGGATAATTGTGTACCATATTGATAAAAATACCATGAGAAAGAAAATATTTTTTTTTTTTTGCTATCAATTTTGTGAAGTGCATTAACTATTATAGCCATTAACTATTATAGCTTTTAGCCTTTATTACAGTATGTAAACTATCCTATCCTCTAAGCCTCATCAGATCACAAAGAGAATGTATTTTAAATACTTGAAAGGCCTTATAAGTTTTGATAACATGGTTTTGATCTAATAAATTGTCTTGGTTTGATGCTGAGAATTTTAACATTGAGCACATTTTTTTGTAAATTTGAACGACAAAAATCGGTGTTGCCTACACCGTTATCCTCTTTTTACAATTTGCACCCTGTTGACTTCAATGGGGCAAGTACTAAACCTGCTTTTAGCCTCTTAACATCCTTCATGTGTCATTACAAGTGCACCAGCCATGTGAGTGATTCCTTCAGAGTGAACACGGGTGAATCTGACTGCAGTAGATGTGAAAGGGTTTGTGCTGGAGCAATCTGTAAATTAATCTGGCCGTTAGAGTTATCATCTGCAGATTTTAAGTTAAACATGGTCAGGTCTGTGGCTTCATTGGGTTTCTGTACTTTAACAAGAACCAATTTCTGTTTTGTCATAAAATATCAATGAGAAAAATATTTTCTAAAAACTTTACAATACACTTAAGCCTATATATTATGTTTCTTAATGATTGTAATTATGATTTTATGACAACAAATTGCGAAGTGTCTTCTTTAACCCTTTCACGTATAGTGGTCACTACAGTGGACAGCTATTAATAAAGCATTTTCTTGAATTTGCATGGGTTTTTATGGCAAAGTTGCACATCAGCCTCATTGGACCCTGGTGCATCATCCTATAAATTGCAACCAAGGGCAAGCCGTTGTGTTTCGATTTTTCTCCCCTCCAAACCAAGATGGCCAAGGGTCAGTCAGACATGCCAAGTTGCTCCGGAATATCCACCCATTCCTTCTATCCTAGGAGACTCAAGCAATATCTAATGAGTCATATCACAGTAAAATTTTCCAAGTTTTGATTTTAGATTGAGAGAAAACTCTGATTAATCACATGTCCACTGTAGTGGACGTCATGCATCAACTGCTATATTTCAGCTACAATTCATAATTATAATGGGAATGTTAAAACTTAAAAACTTGATCTGCAGTGAATTTTTTACTGTAAATAAATGTATTTGTATTATTAGAATGTAATTTTCATTGACATCGAAAAAAGTAATCTGAATTTGTAATGCATGTTACTTGTAATGCGTTTCTTTACTCATAACATCAAAAAGTAATCTGAATACGTAATTCATGTTACTTGTAATGCGTTTATATATTCGTTACATCAAAAAGTAATCTGATTAGGCAATGCACATTACTTGTAGTTAATTACTTGTTAGATCAAAAAGTAATCTGATTAGGTAATGCATGTTACTTGTAACACATTACTTTACTTGTAACATCAAAAAGTAATCTGAATGTGTTATGCATGTTACTTGTAATGCATTACATCCAACACTGATCATTTCAGATGAGATTGAAAAAATGTAATGCTAGGTTTTCTCAGAGGAGGGCTATGATAGAAATGTGCATGTCCATCTTGAACATAATCAGAATTATCAGCTAATAAGGGTAAATCTCCATACTCTGGTGCACTGGAGGGAACATCTGAGTGGGTTCCACAGTTGTACCTTGACAGTCTGTAGAAAATTCTGATGGAATCACGTCCTCATGTTCTGATATCAAAGATACGCGAAGTGCAACTTGTATGAAGTTGTACGAAGCCTTTCCAATATTTTTAATTTATATTTGTTGTATATATTTTATATTTTCAGTTTCACATGATTTGATATAATTGTTTTGATTAGTTTGTTAAATTCACATACTTTATCTGTTTGATTATTGTCTTATATTTAATACAGTATATCTTCGTTTTTAACCATAACCGCATGCTGTCCACTCAAGTGGACACCTGAAGATCTCTTTGAAAAATTTGTAAAAAATCTTGTTTTTCATGCCCTAAGAGGAATAAAAACACATAGGGAAAAAAAATACTGACTAAGGTTATCATAATTCATGCATGAAAGGGTTAAAATTAGACTACAACTATGCTTCTATTCCAAAAATGTCATGAACAATGAACTTCATGAACATCCCCTATTTAATTTGGGGATGACAATTCTTAGGTTTGGGTTCAAATGGATTAACAGGTTACATGTATGCAGTTACAATACTATTTTAGTATGTGATCAATATGATTTGTAATCAGTTCTGTCAAAAATGCATACATTTGTTCTATGTTCAATTGTTCTGAATGCTAATATTCGAGCAGCTTTCATTTGAGCACAGCAGCATTTTGTCATCATTTTAATCATCTTCATTCATTCTGCAGTTTAGTTGTGACCATTTCTGAAATTTTTGTAAATATTATTTTATTTTGTAGGTAGCAGGATGCTTGGTTCATTATATCCTGACGGATGGGCAACACCCCTATCAGACAACTACACCCTACTCCAAGGATCCAGTTGGGCTATCTCAAAATGTCAGAATGGGTAACTTCACTCTTCAATGTGAAGAAAGATGGACAAGACAAAAATATATTATTAGCAGAATGCTGTCTAATTCAATCGAAGAACGTCCCACCATTGAGGAATGCCTTCAGTCTTTCACATGTACGTTCCAAGACTTACACTTTTCTCTTCACCTCATTAATAAAACTTTGTAGATTTTACAAGAATGTAGAAAAAAAATCCTTAAATTATTGGATATCCTTAACAATTGTTGTGCATTTACAGGTTTCATACACCAGTCGGATTACACTGGAATCACAAACAACTACAGCAATGTGAATGAAAATGAAGTAAGTACTTTTCATTTTCATAAAAAAAAAAAAAAAGTTTAAGACCAAAAAGACAACAGTGATTCTAAAACACAGTATGTGTTTTAGAATCAGCAGGCTCTAGATAGAAAACAAACATGGACATGGATTTCACACACTGTTATTGTTTTACAGGACAGAACCCATACAGCAGATTTCTGTCCCCAAACGTCAGATGAGATGGACATCCTAGAGAGTACCGACAGTGATAAGCCAGAAAGTGTTTGCAGTGATGAGATGGATTCATCTTCTCACACTGAGGAGGACTTATATGAGTCTGAAATGGTAATTAAGGGTTTTATACTTTATAATATATAACATTGTTATTATTTACAAATACATTTCAGTTGTGTGGTTCTTTATTTCAGAACAACACTGAACAACAGGTTTCCTTTTCCCTGGAAATCTCAGAAGAAGAAGAAGACGACACAAAAAAAGCTAAAGGACATGTTGCAGAACGCATCCAAGGAAAACCACTTATGAAGAGTTGGATAGAAATAGATGAAAGTGCCCACGGCTGTAGCTCTCAACAAAATCAAATAAAAGTGAAAATGTCCTCAAACAGTGTACATCAACGCATCTATGACAAGAAGAATTACTGTCTTTACTGTGAGAAGCCTTATCCAAAAATTGCAAGACATCTACAGCAGAAACATTCTGAAAAAGTTGAAGTTGCAAAGGCACTTGCACACAACAGAGGCTCAAACATGCGTACTCTTCTATTAACCAAAGTAAGGAACATGGGAAACTACCACCATAACAGTTCAGTCCTATCCTCTGGGAAAGGACAGATCATACCAAAAAGACAAGCAACTCGTGAGTCAACAGCAATAGACTATCTGCCTTGCAAGTTTTGCTTTGCTATGTATGTCAAAACAGATCTCTGGAGACATCACAAACGTTGCAAATTACAAGACAAAGAAAATATGCCAGTGAAACGAAAAGTTCAGGCAAGTTGTTCTCTGTTGTTGCCAATGGACTCTGACGTTTCTAGTGGACTTAAAAATATTATTGAAGATATGACATATGATACCGTTACTCAAGTGGTGAAATCTGACCCGTTGATTCTGTCACTGGGTGAGAGAATGTTCCTCAAAAACGGAGAAGTTTCACGGCACCGGGCAGACATTAGAAATAAGATGAGAGAACTTGCCAGACTTCTTATAGTGACAAGAACTATTGATAAAGACATTGTTGCTTTGAAGGACTTGATCAACCCAGGAAAGTTCAACACAGTACTTGAGGGAGTAAAAAAGATGACTGGATTTGATTCCTCAACCAACCGATTCTCAGTCCCTTCAACAGCACTGAAACTGCGTCATTCCCTTGTGAAAGTGTCATATATTTTGCAGGGAGAGGCTTTACGTCAAGAGGATGATGCATTGAAGGGAAGAGCAGAGCAATTCAGTAAATTAATTGAACTAGAATGGACAATTCATGTTTCATCTAATGCACTGAAAACTTTGTACCAGAAAAAGTGGAACAGTCCCCAAATGCTGCCTTTAGCAGAAGACATAAAGAAGCTCCATGATCATCTAAAGTGTCTTGAGGAGGTCAACAAAAAAGCACACATTGAACACACATCACAAAGGTCATGGAGTGATCTCTCTCAGGTGACTCTAGCACAGCTAATATTATTCAATCGGCGTCGAGAAGGTGAGGTTTCAAGGATGGAAGTCAAAACATACCTGCAGAGAAACAAACAGATGATTCAGGATGAAATTATGGAGAGCCTTTCACCTTTTGAGAAGAAACTCTGTAAGAATCTCACCAGAGTAGAGGTACGGGGGAAACGAGGCCGCAAAGTACCAGTACTATTTCCCACAAATATAACAGAATCTGTGGAACTTCTAATTAAAACTAGAGAAGATGTTGGGATTTCCCCTAGCAATCCCTACATATTTGCTCGTCCTTTTTATGGATCACAGGAGAGCATCCGTGGTTGTGACTGCTTAAAGCGATTTGCAGAAAGCTGTGGGGCTAAAAACCCAGAAAACATTACATCTACAAAGTTGAGAAAACATGTAGCCACAGTTTCTCAGCTACTTAACCTGCAAACGCATGAACTAGACCAACTAGCAACTTTCATGGGTCACAACATTGAAGTCCATAGGGAGTTTTACAGACTGCCTGAAGAAACCTTACAAGTTGCAAAAGTGAGCAGAATTCTGTTTGCCCTGCAAAGTGGAATAGGCAAATTTAAAGGAAAATCTCTGGAGGACATAACGCCAAACATCAACTGTAAGTAAATTACTTATGTGTATATGTCTTTTGTTTAAACAATTCATAGTGTCCACACTTTGTAAAAATCTACTTTTAGTTTTAAAGAATGTGAATGCTCATTTTGTTACAGTTGAAGGGGGCTCCAGCAACTCAGACACAGAGGATGCTGAATCTGAAAAAAGGATGACAGAGGATGATCATTCGGAAAAAAGGGCTGCCACCTCAATAACGACCGCAGCCTCAAGAGAGGCAGTTCCATTCTTTAGGATTTCACCACTGCCTTTAAATAAAAAGGGTTTGTTATTCCACTTTGCATAAAAAAATTGTATCTACATGAAACATCTTGACATGTATTTTAAGAATTGTCTGTGCTCTTCAGCTTGTAAAATCTACATTATTCAAATTTTGGTTATTCTTTAATTCAATTAATTTGATTTACTTACTTAATTTCTTAATTTATTTTAACAGGAAAGTCCAGAAAGACCTGGTCAGAGAAGGAGAGTAAAATTATTGAACATCATTTCAAGAATTTCCTAAAGGAAATGAAAGTCCCTGGAAAAGTGGATTGTGAAAGATTCTTAAATGAAAACAAGATTTTAATTGGTAATGAAAGAGAATGGAAAGCAGTAAAATACTTTGTGCACAACCGAATAATCACTATCAAGAGAAATTTGTGTCTACAGTATTGAACCTATAGCAATACTGGGACCTTGCATATGGAGTATTGATGTTTTATGTCACAATACTGGGAGCTTGCGTATGGAGTATCGATGTTTTATGTCACAATACTGGGAGCTTGCGTATGGAGTATCGGTGTTTTATGTCACATACTGGGAGCTTGCGTATGGAGTATCAATGTTTTATGTCACAATACTGGGAGCTTGCGTATGGAGTATCAATGTGTCATAACATTGGTAGTTCATGTAAATGGAGCGTCAGTGTGTCATAACATTGGTAGTTCATGTAAATGGAGCGTCAGTGTGTCATAACATTGGTAGTTCATGTAAATGGAGCGTCAGTGTGTCATAACATTGGTAGTTCATGTAAATGGAGCGTCAGTGTGTCATAACATTGGTAGTTCATGTAAATGGAGCGTCAGTGTGTCATAACATTGAAATGATTGACTATGTCCAAACTATTTGAGTGATCGATCATTTTCTGTCTTTTTTTAAGTTGTTTTAAAAAATCACTATTTTACACGTGCTTTTCGTTAATATATTTCATGGTATTTGTAACTTTTAATATAATTTATTTGGTGTTACCCTTTTATTTATTTAATTATTTATTTTATATAAAGCAAAGCAACTTGTTTCAGAAGCAATATATCGTTGATGTTGTGGTATACATTTAGGCACTCATCACTGAGGGTGGAAAGTCTGCACTACCGCAGGGGGGGCTCTTTTAGTGAGCTTATGAGATTTTCTATGTGATAAACTGAATGGTTTATTATGTGAAAAACCATTTCCGTTGTCAGGAGTGCAGCAAGAGCAAGTAAGAAACCTTCAGTTTAGGAGTGTGTGGACCTTAAATAAACTTTAACTTGATTTCATTCAACATGCTGTAGGTATGCATTTTTTCACTATTTATTCTAATTGCAAGAACTGGTTTATGAGTGTTATTGTGAATAATATTACTACGTCATTACATATTCTGTAAGTCAAAACTCAAACTGAACCAACTGAACATTTGAAATGTGAAAATCAACATAAAACTTTGAGTTTTGACCTCCGGTAGAGGTGGGCATATATTAATTGTTTTAATCTAGATTAATATTGAAATTAATCTAGATTAATCTAGATTAAAATGGTTCATTTAAATTATGCCGAAGACATTCAGAATATGTGTGCTACACAAAACTGGACTATAAAAGTAAGTCTTTGAGAACGGGTTTCTCAAGCCATGTGGCGCATTATACCAGGGGGTCATCTTCTGTTTCCAAAATGCATCATAAACTGCTTGAGAAAGCTGTTCTACTCATAGACTGTAAAAGGTTACTACTGTACTGTTACCGTCCGTAGGCAACATTAGGTAGGCCTATGTTATTATCAACTACTATAGGCTATCAATTTGGGATGGGCGATATGGCCTAAAATCCATATTGTGATATACATTGCAGCCTCTTGTGATAACGATATATATTATTAAAAAAAAAACATTTCAGAAAAGGTTACACAGACCCTGCTAAACAACTGCTAAATGTTTTTTTTGTTTTTTTTAGGGTGCATGTTGTTTTGAGAGCATATATTGTGCAAAACTGTAAGTATACAACATAATTTTGCAGATAAATAAAATTTAAGTACACTAGCTGCAGAGACTTCAGTAGGTCTAATGTTTATTATGGCCTGGAGCTTATGAAACCCCAAATTTAAAATTAGAATATTGTCTAACTGATGTCTTTTCAGTTAAAAAGAAACACAACAATGCTTCTTAAAATCAGGCGCAGACAGAGATTATGTGCTACACCACTAAGATATATTGGGAATAATATGCGCGCGCTGGTATTCAGTGATATGTTTCATTTTGAATTTGAGGTGGTAGAACGGATTAGTCGTGTGTTAATTTACCGAACTGTTACCCCAGACACTCTGTCTATATAGTTTGCTGCTGCTCGTCGGGCGGCTTAAATCCGAACCAAGTCCAAATAATGGATGTTACACGATCTTTTTCACCAGCTTTCACTTTCAGCTGTGTTTACTTAAAGCCCATGTTGCAGG